>NC_057812.1:645597842-645842924 GCF_018294505.1 Triticum aestivum | reverse complement strand
CGCCCTCGCCGACCCCGAGCCCGTCCTCGTCGCTGTCGCCCCCGACGCCGGCCGCCCGCGTCTCCTCCCCGATCCCTCCGGGAGAGGTAGCTACCGCCCCATCCTCTCCTTCCTTCCCTGCTCCAAATTTGCAAAATATTGATATGATGTAGATGTATGTATGTATGTATGTATGAGTTGGGGAGAATGTTTATAATTTTTGTTCATATATATTGTACATGCATGTATGTATGATGAATTTTGATATTTTTTTGTTCATATATAATGTAGATGTATATGTATGTATGGAATGATATCAATGGATGTATGTATATAGAACATTCGTAGAAAATATGACCAATGTCCCCCTCCGGTTCACTCGGGAACACTAACTATCTCGGAGAAAAAAATGTTATCGGGGAAAAACATGAGAGGAAGAAGAGGATAAAAAAGAAGAGGAAGAAGAAAAAAAAGAGGAGAAGAAAGAATAGAGGAGAAGCTCCTCTATTCTTTCTTCTCCTCTTTTTTTTCTTCTTCTTCATCTTTTTTTTATCGGGAGGGGTCGACGGTCGCCTAGGGGTCGAGGGTCGAGAGGGGGTCGACGGTCGCCTAGGGGTCGAGGGTCGAGAGGGGGTCTAGGGTCGCCGAGAGGGGAGAGGAAGACGAGGAGAAATAAATAAGAAGAAGAAAAAATAAGAAAAAGAAGAGGAGAAGAAGAAAGGAATAGAGGAGAAGAAGAGAAAAATAGAATATATATTCTATTTTCTCTTTTCTCCTCTATTCCTTTCTTCTTCTCCTCTTTTTTTTTCTTTTTTTTCTTCGACACGTGGGGGGGGGGTCGAGAACGTCGGACATTCATGAGAGAGGCGAGGAAGAAGGGGAAGAAGAGGAGAGGAAGAAGAGGAAGTCTTCTCCTCTATTCTTTCTTCTCTTCTTTTTTCTTCTTCTTCTTCCTCTTTATTTTATCGGGAACGAGGGTCGTCGAGAGGGTCGCCGAGCGGTACAGGAGAAACCCTAAATAGAAAGTATCGTCGGTGTGAGATACATGTACCGTCGGTGTCGGACACTACACCCACATCCCACAAGTGGTGCGGGCTTCGACGCCCACGTCACTTGTGGGACGTGGATGTAGTGTCCGACATCGAAGGCCACATGTATCTCACACCCACGATACTTGCTAGCTATTTAGGGTTTCCTCTACCGAAAAGAAGAGGAGAAATAAATAAGAAGAAGAAAAAAGAAGAAAAAGAAGAGGAGAAGAAGAAAGGAATAGTGGAGAAGAAGAGAAAATAGAATATATTCTATTTTCTCTTTTCTCCACTATTCCTATTCTATTTTCTCTTTTCTCCACTATTCCTTTCTTCTTCTCCTCTTTTTTTTCTTCTTCTTTTCTTCTTCTTCTTCTTCTTCTTCTTCTTCTTCTTCTTCTTATTCTTATTAGCCGGAAGTAGAGAGAGGTTTCCTAGTGTCAAAGTATTGAAGAAATCCATGCCTTCATCATTAGCCAGAAGTAACCAGGGCATGTTGGTACGAAGTTCTGCAAAGTTGTTCTGGAATGGAGTCCCGGATAGAATAATTCGCCTTTTGGTACGAATTCAGCAAAGGCCTTCCAAATAGCGATATTCGGAAGGCTCTTGCTGAACTTTGTACCAAAAAGCGAATTATCCTATCTGGGACTCCGTTCCAGAACAACTTTGAAGAGCTTCGTACCATCATGCACATGTTACTTTCGCCTAATGATGAAGACATGGTTTTGTTGAATCCCTTGACACTAGGCGACCTCCCGACCCCTCGGCGATCCTATCGAACATGAGAGGAAGAAGAGGATAAAAAAAGAAGAGGAAGAAGAAAAAAAAAGGAGAAGAAAGAATAGAGGAGATCTTCTCCTCTATTCTTTCTTCTCCTCTTATTTTTCTTCTTCTTCCTCTTTTTTTATCGGGAACGAGGGTCGTCGAGGGACATAGATGCAGTGTCGTCGTTGTCGATATATACCCCCTCTCGATAGCTTACTATGATTAGGTAGCTAGTTCTACGTTTGGCACTAATATATCCATCTGTCATGTTTGAATAATAATTGCCATGTTGTAAATATTTGTAGAAACTATGGACACCGCCCTAGACGAAGCAACAAAAGAAGCGTTGTTGAGGGACATAATCGCAGAAGGAAGTGATGCCATCTCGTTGTTTCTCAACGAAACCGATGGTCTGGAAGGAGAGGGTGAACAAGCTGGCTACGGTGACCTAATGCCGGTGCAAGAAGAAGAACATGAGGACGGCTCCGGTGACCCAATGCCGGTGCAAGAAGGAGACCGTGATGACGGCTCCGGTGACCGAACCGAGTCCGGCCAGGTATATATATTAGTTAAGCCTATGCTGACTAGCTGATTGATGCATTCATTGTTTGGGTATGTACACATATTAATTAAGTCTTTGTTCTTTTTTCTAGCCCTCCGAATCGAGCACAACTTCGGTAAAGAGACGAGGCCCGAAGAAAAAGTTGAGCTCGGATGAAAAGTTTGAGATCATAGCAATCGCGTCCGACGGCCAACCTATTGAACCCCTCCGGACAAAGAGCGCATTTGTTGGTCAGTGCGGGGTTCTGGTTAGGGACAAGATCCCGATAAGCATCCAGCAATGGTTTAAGCCGGCTACAGAAGACCCTGAGGTGTCTTATGTCAATGATATGCAGAAAAATGATCTTTGGACTGAGCTGAAGTCAAATTTCACCCTACCGCCTGAGGATAATCCAGAGAACCCAGTTAAAGAGAAATTAATCAAGTCTTTTGCTCTGAAGAGGATGGCAGAACTATTCAGGAGGTGGAAGAAAGAGTTGAATAAGTTTGTCAAAAATAATGAGACACCAGAATTCAAGGGCAAATATGAGAAGATCAGAGATCACTGGCCCGCATTTGTGGCCCACAAGACATCAGAAAAGAGTAAGAAGATGTCGGCGACAAACAAGCAAAATGCTGCGAAGAAGAAGCTTCACCATCGCACGGGGTCAGGTGGCTACCTCGTAGCCCGGTCTAAGTGGTCCAAGACTGAGAATGATCTGGTTCATAAAGGGATCGAACCAGAGACAATTAACTGGCCAGACCGTTGCCGGACTTGGTTCTTCGGGGCTGGCGGAACACTGGACCCTATAACACGGAAGTGCATTTGGACGAACGATCAAATGGACATACCAGTCAGTAAGCTTAAGCAGTATATCGAAGCAGCGCAGGAAGGGACGTTCTTTCCAGACAGAGAGAACGACGAGCTCACAATGGCCCTCGGGAATCCTGGGCACCCTGGACGGACACGAGGCACGCCAGGCTCCATTCCGTGGAAGGTTGGGTTTCCGGACGCAGGCGGTTACAAATCCCATGAGAGGAGGAAAAAAGTACAGCAGACCCAAATGCAGGCGCTGCAAGCAAGGGTAGACGCGATAGAGGAACGAGAAGCAAATCGCAGCAAACGTACTACCGAAGCCTCCCCTGAAGCTACCCCGCCATCTCAGCGCAGAAGCAGCGTGGCTTCCACCTAGCTGCTTCAGTCGGAGCATGCCTTGACGGCTCCTGCCAGCTATCCCGTGGATGCTATAACGGAGTCTCAAAATGGCCACCTTATGAGGCAATGGATGAATTTGAAGGTCAAGGCGGCTGTTGGCTCTGTTTATCCTACTGAACCCGGCGCAACTTTTCACTACTGGCCGATTCCAGAAGGATATGCTAGGGTGATGGTGGATGAGATAACGGAGGGATTTGAGGACCTCCAGCTTGACCACCCTACCGGTGAAGGGGAGACTCGGCCGGGGTCTGCTCTGAAGACTCCATGCCTATGGCGGAAGGAGCTCATCAACCTTCCGAACTGGACGCCACCGCCTCCTCCTCCTCCTCCGGCGAGTCAGGGCACTCCGCCTCCACCGCCTCCTCCTCCGGTGAGTGACGATCAGGGCCCTCGGCCGGCTCCTTCTCCGGCGCGTGGCGGCACTCCGCCTCCTTCTCCGCCTGCGCCGATGCGCCCGAGCAGCCAGCCTCCTCCTTCTCCGCCTCGTCAGCAAGGGCGGAAGAGACCTGCTGCCGCTCCAGCTGCTCCGGCGCGTCGTAGTCCTTCTCCTCCGCCTCTTAAGCAAGTAAAGACGACAACCGCTATGTCCGTCTAGCAGTACAAACAGAGGCGGGAGGACATACAGATTCGGTCCTTCTCTGAAGACTCCAGAGAAGTTACCATACGAGAGGACCCAGGAGGAGAATGCTGAGATCGCGCGAGAAGAAGTGAAGAAATTCTTTGAAGGGGTGAAAGCAAAGAAACATCCACCTTCGGAGGAGAAGGTAGATCGGGTGAAAGTGACGTGCACTCTGGCTGCCCTGACAAAACCACCGAAGTCTGATCCGCCGAAAGGAAACTATGACCGCATTATTGGAAAGGAATTTGCCGAAGCGGAGCGGTCGGGAAGTACTGTCAGTGATCAAAGGCTGAAAGAACGACGAGCTGGGAAACATATTGCCCAGCTCGGCGAACAAGCGAAGCAATCGTGCCCGCCGCTCAAGGTGCCTAGCCACAACGTCGATAATGATCCGAGGATGGTGCCTGGTTATAGCAATCTTGCAGATTACCTGCCCGACGAAGTACATTATGAACCCATGGAGGTGCAGATACAAAGATACGAGTACGGGAAGCCTCTCGTCAAAGATGAAAGATCTCTATCAACGATGATGCGAAGATTGCATGATTGGTACTTGAAAATCTGCAGAGACTCTGGGGGGAGGAGTACTTTGTATGTGAAAGTTAAAAAGGAGCATGACCTCGTTGGAATTGATCTGTTGCCTGTTCCATTTGAGGAGTTCTATCAGTTTTTCAATCAATTGGCCCTCGATAAACAACGGTCGCCTGCTACTGTCTGTAAGTATAGTACTACTTCTGTCTCTATATAGCTTAGCTCTTTCATTGCATGTATTTATAATCATCCTCACTATATTATGAAGATTGAAGATCGCCGAATTGAAGAAAAGACAAGTCAGTGATATTGGGTTCATTAACACATATCTCATAGATGCAACTCAGGTTAAACTTCATGCCGCAGCTACCGAGGCCAGCTTGCTACGATCGTTCATAATAAATCAAAACAAAGATATAATACTCTTTCCTTACAACTTCAGGTGAGTGTTACTGTCTTGTGCGTATTCGGTTTCCCTTATATATTAGTCAAGGTTATAGTAATGTAATTCATGAGTTATGCATGTGTGTGCAGTTTCCACTTTATTCTCCTAGAGATTAAGCTTGAGCAGGGAGTAGTAACCGTCTTGGACTCTAAACGAAAAGATCCCAAGGAGTATGCGGACATGACTGAAATCCTCAAGAAGTAAGTTAAATCAATCATTATCCAGCATATCAGCAACTTTGTTCAATTCCTGATATCAAGTAATTGTTTTCTTTGTCCGGCAGGGTTTGGAGAAAATTCACCAAAACAGTTCCGGGACTGCCGAAGGAGCTGGAATTTAGACACCCGAAAGTAAGTACTATAGTAGCATGTTCCGCGCATCTCCTAGTGATTCAAGTGCTAGTTTCATCAATACCATTTAGCATTCTTGCTTATCAGTTTGATTGACCTCTATTTCTTGTAAAGTGGTTGTGGCAGGAACAAGGGAATGATTTCTGTGGATACTACATCTGCGAGTCTATCCGCCACACGACCTGTGAGCGGGGCGGGTACTCTAACGAACAATATGAAGTACGTAAATAACAACATTCACAATTTTATTTTATTACCATCATTTGTGTTGAGTTCCATTCATTTATATATATATATATATATATATATATATATATATATATATATATATGTATTGACCCCCTTCTTCAAATTAGATGTTTCGGAAGCGGGATGAACTCCTAGCACCAGCTCGCATGCGAGCAATTCAAGAGGAATTGGCGGCATTCTTTCTTGACCACGTGATCCCTGAAGACGGAGAATTCTATGTGGACCCTGAGTCCGTATGATTATATTTGTAAGAGATAATTATTGTATATATGTAGCCGGTAGTGTCAGATAGATATACGAGAATTTGTTGTTCGACAAATCTCTCGGAGAAGGAGAGGTGGTCGATATCACTTCTCTCTGTATATATGCATATATGTTCATGACGATCTTCTGTTTCCTTCATTTGCTTACTAGCTAGCTAGCGTGTCTAGTCCTCTCTATATACGCATGTATAGTACGTAGCGTCGACCAAGCACGGACATAACAGAGGACACTTCTCTCTATTAATTATAACTAGCTAACACAATATATGAAACACCTAAATTAACCCCCCAAAACCCCCAACCCCCCCCCCTTTCAAAAAAAAACAAAAACCCCAGCCACAGAAGTGCTGATGCGTGGATGCCTATTGGTCCCGGTTGGTGCCACCAACCGGGACCAAAGGGTCTCCACGTGGGCAGTGCGCAGAGCCCAGTCAGGAGACCCTTTGGTCCCGGTTGGTGGCACCAACCGGGACCAAAGGGTCTCCTGACTGGGCTCTGCGCACTGCCCACGTGGAGGGCCTTTAGTCCCGGTTCTGGATTGAACCGGGACTAAAGGGGGGAGGTATTAGTACCGACACTTTAGTCCCGGTTCCTGAACCGGGACTGAAGGCCCTTACAAACCGGGACTATAGGCCCTTTTTCTACCAGTGCTTGCCCGAGATTTGATCGTCAGTATCTCAATACCTAGTTCAATCTCGTTAACGGCAAGTCTCTTTACTCGTTCCATAATGCAACATCCCGTAACTAACTCGTTAGTCACATTGCTTGCAAGGCTTATAGTAATGTGCATTACTGAGAGGGCCCGGAGATACCTATCTGATACACGGAGTGACAAATCCTAATCTTGATCTATGCCAACTCAACAAACACAATCAGAGACACCTGTAGAGCATCTTTATAGTCTCCCAATTACGTTGTGAGTTTGATAGCACACTAAGTGTTCCTCCGGTATGCGGGGGTTGCATAATCTCATAGTCATGGGAATCATGTATAAGTTATGGATAAAGAAATAGCAATAAACTAAACGATCATAGTGCTAAGCTAACGGATGGGTCAAATCAATCACATCATTCTCTAATGATGTGATACCATTTATCAAATGACAACTCTTTGTCCATGGCTAGGAAACTTAACCATCTTTGATTAACGAGCTAGTCAAGTAGAGGCATACTAGTGACACTCTATTTGTCTATGTATTCACACATGTATTAAGTTTCCGGTTAATACAATTCTAGCATGAATAATAAACATTTACCATGATATAAGGAAATATAAATAACAACTTTATTATTGCCTCTAGGGCATATTTCCTTCAGCCACCGCCTCGTGGCTCTTCTGGCTTGGACTCCAAGTCCTCTGGGTGTCTTCTGGTCCAAGAAAAATCATCATCAAGTTTTATTCCATTTTGTATTCCTTTTCTGCGAAACTCAAAAATAAGGAAAATACAGAAACTGGCACTAGGCTCTAGATTTATAGGTTAGTCCCAAAAATAATATAAAATAGCTTAATAATGCATATAAAACATCCAAACGGATAATATAATAGCATGGAACAATCAAAAATTATTGATAAGTTGGAGAGGTATCAAGCATTCCCAAGCTTAATTCCTGCTCGTCCTCGAGCAGGTAAATGATAACAACAGAATTTTTGATGTGGAATGTTGATACGTCTCCAATGTATCTATAATTTTTGATTGTTCCATGCTATTATATTATCTATTTTGGATGTTTATGGGCTTTATTAAACACTTTTATATTATTTTTGGGACTAACCTATTAACCCAGAGCCCAGTGCCAGTTTCTGTTTTTTCCTTGTTTTAGAGTATCATAGAAAAGAAAAATCAAACGGAGTCCAATTGACCTGAAACTTCACAGTACTTATTTTTGGAATGGAAGCAATCCAGAAGACTTGGAGTGTACGTAAGGGAAGCAGCGAGGAAGGCACGAGGCAGGGCGGCGCGCCCACCCCCCTGGGTGTGCCCTCCACCCTCGCGGCCCCCTCGTGGCTCCCCTGATGTATTTCTTCCGCCTATATATATCCATATACCCTAAAACTGTCGGGGAGCACAATAGATCGGGAGTTCCCCCGCCATAAGCCTCCGTAGCCACCGAAAACCAATCTAGGCCCGTTCCGGCACCCTGCCGGAGGGGGAATCCCTCTCCGGTGGCCATCTTCATCATCTCGGTGCTCTCCATGACTAGGTGGGAGTAGTTCTCCCTCGGGGCTGAGGGTATGTACCAGTAGCTATGTGTTTGATCTCTCTCTCTCTCTCTCTCTCTTGTGTTCTTGAGGTGATACAATCTTGATGTATCGCGAGCTTTTCTATTATAGTTCGATCAGAAAGACTCTCCGGTAGAAACTTTGGGGCACTCTTTGAAGTACTTTGTGTTGGTTTGATTAGATGAATCTGAGACTGTGTGATGCATATCGTATAATCATACCCACGAATACTTGAGGTGACATTGGAGTATCTAGGTGACATTAGGGTTTTGGTTGATTTGTGTCTTAAGCTGTTATTCTGGTACGAAGTCTATGATAGATTGAACAGAAAGAATAGCTTCATGTTATTTTACTACGGACTCTTGAATAGATCGATCAGAAAGGATAACTCTGAGGTGGTTTCGTACCCTACCATAATCTCTTCGTTTGTTCTCCGCTATTAGTGACTTTGGAGTGACTCTTTGTTGCATGTTGAGGGATAGTTATATGATCCAATTATGTTATTATTGTTGAGAGAACTTGCACTAGTGAAAGTATGAACCCTAGGCCTTGTTTCAACACATTGCAATACCGTTTGTGCTCACTTTTATCATTAGTTACCTTGCTGTTTTTATATTTTCAGATTACAAAAACCTTTATCTACTATCCATATACCACTTGTATCACCATCTCTTCGCCGAACTAGTGCATCTATACAATTTACCATTGTATTGGGTGTGTTGGGGCACAAGAGACTCTTTGTTATTTGGTTGTAGGGTTGCTTGAGAGAGTCCATCTTCATCCTACGCCTCCTACGGATTGATAAACCTTAGGTCATCCACTTGAGGGAAATTTGCTACTGTCCTACAAACCTCTGCACTTGGAGGCCCAACAACGTCTACAAGAAGAAGGTTGTGTAGTAGACATCAAGCTCTTTTCTGGAGCCGTTGCCGGGGAGGTTAGCGCTTGAAGGTATATCTTTAGATCTTGCAATCGAATCTTTTTGTTTCTTGTTTTAGCACTAGTTTAGTTTATAAAAGAAAACTACAAAAAATATGGAATTGAGTTTACCTCATACGCTTCATCTTTTTAATATCTTTTGTGAGTATGATGGAAAGGAAAATTGTGCCAAAGTGTTAGAAGAAGAATGCATTAAAATGTTTGGCACTAAATCTTTGAATGATGAGCATGATTGCAATGTTGTTAGTATGAACTCTTTGAATATCCATAGTACTAATGATGATTGCACTAGTCACGATGAAAATGTCTCCTATAAACATGTCAATTTTTGTGGAGTGCATTGGGTTTGCAAGTACACACCAATTAGGGAAGATAGATTTTGCAAGAGGCATAAGTACTTAGAAATTAAATGGTTGCAAGAAAGGCTAAATGTTTGTGCTGAAAATTTAAATTTTATTGGCCGTACTTGTGAACTTTGCAATGAATGTCGTCATTTAAGAATCCGATGCAAATTGTTTCATGATCTAATCGTTTCCAAAATTTGTGATGACTTGATTTCTCTTGCACATCATAATGAACTTAGTTTGCTTATGGGTTATGAAGAAATGAAATGTATAACTAACTATCTTCCAGTATTTGCCCGTGATAAACTTCTTGATTTTGATCTAGAGGAAATTTATATGTATTGTGCGGTGAATTGCATTGAAAATCCTTATATTGCCAATTACATAAAGAAAAGAAAACAAATATAAGATGAAGAGAATACTAATGAAAGGGAAGAGACTTCCCAATATCCTCCTATTATTTCTTATGATGAATCAGGTAACGAGGAGGAGCCTTCTATTCAACCAATCTCATTAATAAGGTGCTCCAAAGAGAGGGTTGAACCCACACATGATGTGAAGAAGAAAAAGAAAAGACAGAGAAGCAAAGGTAAAAAGGCATCTCTCCCAAATCATGTTGCTCCTATTACTCCTTGTGATGATGATAATTGCTATACTATTGGTGCTATCCATACTATTAATGATGAAAGTGATTATGCTTATGATATGAAAAGGCCCAAGCTTGGGGATTGTGACGCCCAGATAATTAGCTACAGTTATCCCACGTTAATGATGCCACGTCACCACGGTTACAGTTGCTAATCTCGCCCTAGTTTGAAATCGATTCGAATTCAAATTCAAATTCAAGCAAACAATAAAAGTTTTCAAATATTAAAACTAAAATGTTTGGAGTGAGCCAAATAATGCATAGGTAATTATGGTCGAGAAACCACACTTTTATAAAATGTTTAAATAATCTAAAATGAATAAAACAGTAGCTAAAACAATTATATAAATGCCTTTTAAATTTTATAAAATACTAAACTATTTTGTTCAAGGGTAAAACTTATTGAGACAGTAGTTGGAATTGTAACTCTACGTTAGGTGTGGGTCTTACTTTTCATAAAACTATAAAGTATTAAAGAAATAAAAGAAAACAGAAGAGAAAAGTACAAATAAAACAAAACAAAACAAAAACCAAACTCCTCTTCCCCTGGGCCGTTCGGCCCAACCAGGCATCCAGGCCACCAGGCCCAGCCCATGAACTCCCCATCTTCAACCCTTGTTCATCAGGGGAGTGCTGGCCGTTGCTCGTGCGTCCATGGACGGATCGTCCACGCGTCGTGCATCCATGGCTCCTCGACGGTCTATAAGGTCCCCCTCGACGCGTTGAAGAAACCTAGCCGCGCTGTTCCCCTCCTTCCCCGCCCCATCGCTTGCCTCCCCGCGCACGCCCGACCATCACCGCGCCGCGTCGTCGTCAGACGCGTGCTCTGGCACCTCCCCGTGCCACGGGAGGGAATCCAGAGACTCAGCAGCACCTCTTCGTCGCCGCCGTCCACACCTCCGGAGTGAGCTGCGGAGCCTTCCACCGCCGGATCGCGTCGCCCCACTTCGCCGGAATCCTCCACAACCGCCGCCTCTCTTGCTGCTCCGACGCCTCCTCAGCCGTCCCCGAGCTCGCTGTCAACTCTGTTTGAACCACTGTGAGGTCCTTTGCCGATTCCCCCATTTTTCTGGATCGATCCGTCATCGTAATCGCCTACAATCACCGTGGCCGCCATGGTCGGAGCACTACGTCCGCGCGCGCGGTCGCCTACTCCTGGTCGCGGCCACACCAGCACCCCGAGCCCTGGCTACGCGCTCGCGTGCCCCGCCCGCGTTGGCCGCGGCCACTACCGCCTCCGCCGCTGCCCCATAGCTGCCGGCGCCTACCACTGTTGCTGCCTCGCTGCTACTGCCGCTCGGTCATTGCCGCTGCTGTCGCTCGGTCATTGCCGCTGCTGTCGCTTCAGCCACCTCCCCGCCGCATCCCCTGCTCGCCCGCTGCCGCCCTGCCGCTCCCTGACGTGCCCGCTCCTGCCGCCGCTGACTGCCGGCGGAGCGTCGTGGCTGCCGCCCCTTCCCTCTCTGCCTCGCCGGGCCACTTGCGGCTGCATCCGCCGCCGGTGGCACCCCACCACCCCGCCATTGCCCGCGGCAGGCCACAGTCAGCGCGCCCAGGCGCCGCCCATCGCCGCCTCCCCACTGCCCCGCCCAGTGGGCTCCCCGTCGACGGGCGGCCATGCCCTGCTCCCAGGCGGGCGTCGCCCCGCACGCGCCTGTCGGGCGCTACTCCACCGCCCCGCTTTGGCCTTTGGGCCACTTACACGTGGGGCCCAGCCCCCTTTTCCTATAAAAAATGTATGTAAAAAAATATAAAACAATAATTAATAATTAATAAGTTATTTAATTAGATTAATTAATCATGTTTAGTTAACTAATTAATATTAATTAGTCTACTAATTTAACAGATATTTAAAATCTGTTAAAACATTTCAATGACATGTGGGACCCCCTGGCCCCTTTGACTAGTCAAAGTCTTCAGTTGACTGCTGACTGGGCAGTCAACTGGGACCCTCTATCAGCCACTTGTGCACTGCTGTGTGCACTCTGCTGAGTGTACTTAGCAATTTCACCTTTATTTTCGAATTAATAATGATTTCAGAAAATTGTTTAAATCTTTGAAAAATCATATAAAATAAACCATAGTTCGGATCGAAAAACTTTGTACATGAAAGTTGCTCTGAACGACGAGACGAATCCGGATACGCAACCCGTTCGTCCGCCACACATCCCTAGCATAGCGAACACGCAACTTTCCCCCTCCGGTTCACCGGTCCGAAAACGCGAAACACCGGGGATACTTTCCCGGATGTTTTCCCTCTTTTGCATGTATCACTTAGTACCGCATCAGGTCACCCCTAGCACAACGTAATGTCGCATCTTGCTTTGTGTTACATTGATTGCTCTGTTATTTATTGTGTTCCCCCTCTGTTACTTCTTTCCGGTAGACCCCGAGACTGCCGGTGACCCCCAGTTCGACTACGGTGTTGACGACTCCTCTCTCTTACCAGAGCAACCAGGCAAGCCCCCCCTTGATCACCATATATCGCCTACTCTCCTCTATACTGCTTGCATTAGAGTAGTATAGCATGTTACTGCTTTCCGTTAATCCTATTCTGATGCATAGCCTGTCATTGTTGCTACAACTGTTGATACCTTACCTGCAATCCTAAATGCTTAGTATAGGATGCTAATTATCAACAGTGGCCCTACACTCTTGTCCGTCTGCCATGCTATACTACTGGGCCGGGATCACTTCGGGAGGTGATCACGAGCATATACTATATATTTTACACCGTTATATTACCGGTGATACTGTTTAGAGATGGGGGCTGAAGGGGCAGGTGGCTCCATCCAGGTAATGGTGGGCCTAAGTTCCCGATGGCCCCCTACTGTTACTTTGAGGCGGAGTGACAAGGCAGGTTGAGACCACCTAGGAGAGAGGTGGGCCTGGCCCTGGTCGACGTTCGTGGATACTTAACACGCTTAACGAGATCTTGGTATTTGATCTTAGTCTGGCTACTGGCCTATACGCACTAACCATCTACGCGGGGACAGTTATGGGCACTCGACGTCGTGGTGTCAGCCGAAGCCTTCGTGACGTCAGCGACTGAGCGGCGCGCGCCGGGTTGGACCGCGTAACGCAACTTCCTTTGTAATGGAGGTTGCTAGGTCTGCTCACCGGCCGCGTATGCAACGTGCAGGTGTGCAATGGGTGACGGGCCCAGACCCCTGCGCCATAGGATTTAGACCGGCGTGCTGACCTCTCTGTTGTGCCTAGGTAGGGCTACGACGTGTTGATCTTCCGAGGCCGGGTATGACCTAAAAAAGTGTGTCCGGACAAAGGGGATCGAGCATGTTGGGAAATGTGGTGCACCCCTGCAGGGAAGTTGATCTATTCGAATAGCTGTGACCCTCGGTAAAAGGACGACCCGGAGTTGTACCTTGACGTTATGACAACTAGAACCGGATACTTAATAAAACACACCCTTCCAAGTGCCAGATACAACCGGTGGTCGCTCTCTCACAGGGCGACGAGGGGAGGATCATCGGTTAGGATTATGCTATGCGATGTTACTTGGTGAACTTACCTTCTACTCTCTTCTACATGCTGCAAGATGGAGGTTACCAGGAGCGTAGTCTTCGACAGGACTAGTTATCCCCCTCATATTCCGGCTTTCTGCAGTTCAGTCCACATATGATACCCTTATTCCATTTGATACCAATGCATACATATGTAGTGTAGCTCCTTGCTTGTGAGTACTTTGGATGAGTACTCACGGTTGCTTTCCTCCCTCTTTTCCCCCTTTCTATACTCGATTGCTGCGACCAGACATTGGAGCCCAGGAGCCAGACGCCACCGTCGACGACGACTACTACTACACTGGAGGTGCCTACAACTACGTGCAGCCCGCTGGCGATGACCAGGAGTAGTTTAGGAGGATCCCAGGCAGGAGGCATGCGCCTCTTTCGCTCATAGTTTTAAATAGCGCGCTAATCCTCTTAGCGGCGGACCTCTTCTAAACGCTATAGCGTGCTATAGCGGAGCTATAGCGCGCTATTCAAAATGTTTGTTCATTTGTTTGGACCAATGTCTCTTAGTGTAAGACCTTTTGTAAATGCTATAGCATGCTATAGCGGATCTATAGCGGGCTATTTAAAACAATGCTTTCGATCTGTATCCCAGTTTGTGCTAGGCTTCTTAAGGGATACTTGTTTAACTTATGTCTGTACTCAGATATTGTTGCTTCCACTGACTCGTCTATGATCGAGCTCTTGTATTCGAGCCCTCGAGGCCCCTGGCTTGTAAAATGATGCTTGTATGACTTATTTTATTTGTAGAGTTGTGTTGTGATATCTTCCCGTGAGTCCCTGATCTTGATTGTACACGATTGCGTGTATGATTAGTGTACGGTCAAATCGGGGGCGTCACAAGTTGGTATCAGAGCCAACTACCTGTAGGAATCCCCCTTCCACACTCCTTGGCCAAAGTCGAGTCTAGACATTACAAAACTTTTTACTAACATGGTTGTGTGCCTTACGGGCCCACGTTGCCATCTGGGTGGTATTAGGATCTTTTACTCCTCGATCGTTACTCTGGGACTCCAATCTCTCTTCTATTCGGGTTAAATGATTTTGCCAACTCTAACTCTAGGTTCTTGTAATTACTTCCTCCCGGAGAGCCCAGATGATCGACTGCTTCACCAGAAGATTTTGAAGATACTCTTCGATGCTTTCACGAGACCCTTGTGCCCTCTGTCTTTTCAATTCCCAACTACCGTGATATCCATATGGATAACGACTTACACTTGTCGTTCATACAATCACTCCATGTTGCTCTTGTTACTACAAATTACATCGAATTGTTATCCGACTTTTAAGAATCCCTTGTGCCATTGCCTTGTAGTTCCTTGCCATAGAAATACCCCTACGGATAATTGCTCGCACTTACCAATTATCTGCTCATCCCCAGTTGTTCAGGTGTTTCGCAAAATTGTTTGAAATGCCATTGGCTCTTTCGAAATCCTCAGTAGCCTATTGCTCTTGATCTTCTTTACCTGCTTGCATAATGGTTACTTCCATATGTCTAGCAATATTCATTAAAATACCCTGTGATCGACATTCTGATCTTGATGATTCAACATGTGTGTGAATGCACACAATCCTTAGTTCTTCCCTGAAAATTATCCTTCCAGCTCACACATCATTTTGAACATGAGCTTGTTCTCGACCAATCTGTTTGCCGTCAATTATACCCTTAGGTCTATTGAACTTATCCACCCTCGATCAGAGTGTTTGCTTCTGATCCTTCTATTTGGAAATCATAATTCCTTTGATATCTAAGCATCGAATCATTTAGGTGTTCTATAATATGATGCCCTTGCATCCTTTCTTCAAATTGATTGTGTGCCGATGCTCACATCAGCTCCGCTATGGACTGTCAGATCCTTTATTGGATTATTATTAGACAGTGTCCTCCGTATTCAATAACCTTGTGAGCTTTTCCTCGGATACATAATGCTTTTGGTAAATTGTATCCTCTGTTTTCTCAACCATGCTCTGTTTTTTGAGCTGGTGGTATTTACGATTGAAGCTTGTGGTACCCTGACGGGTTGAACCTATGCCTTTCTTAATCTGTGTGAACCCGAAAGTTTTCACGGGTCATACTCCTCTGGTAATTCACTAGGTAGGTTTTGACACTTAAATCTTTTTATCTAGAGCAGTGAATGAAAGGTTATGCATTGAAGAAGTGGGAGTCGACCTTGAACTTTGTGTTCATGCCCATGGACACGATGTAGATCTTATCATTAAAGCTTCTCTTAAATTAATTTTTTCCCTTGGTATAAGTTCTTATATCTGGGATCCGGCCTTTTGCAATCGTGGTTTCGACCATATGTTCTTCTTTGACCCCATTTCACGGGCAAGTTTAAGCACTTGTCTTCTGTGGATCAATACACCAGTCCAACCTTTACTTTGATCTTCCATCGAGTATTACACCATGGTACCTCGATAATATCAAGTACTACATAACCTCTTATGAGTTCTTCATCAAGTACTACATTCTCACTGATTCCAATTTTTCACGGGCTCTGAGTTATTAAACACTCAAAAACCGATAACTGAACCGAGTCCATACTACGGTTCAACAACTATTATAAATCTTCTTTGCTTATGAGTTTGTACCCGATCACATCCTTCCTACCCTATTTGGCTATATCATTACTGTGATGATTTTAACTATGCTACCTGGTCCTTATTCCCGGAGCACAACTTTCGACGATGAGCTAAGCTTACGTCGATCTTCCTCTTCATACCATTTTGCCTTAAACTACGAGCTTGGTTTCGAGTTTGTGTCATACCCTTGGGTTCAATAACCTTTCGCTTCATCATTCCTTTGGCTTGATGTCATCACCGACCGATTACATCTTCATGAAATCTCTCAACAATTGTGTCGTGATCATCATCAGCATTCTGAGCTCTTTCAGGATGTCAGTTGAGTTCATTATGAGAAATACCATCCTTGCCCTCGATGATCAGTGTTATCATCAACCACCTTATTGAATTCCCTCCAACACAAACTTATTCATGTTTTGTGTTATACCTTGAGATCCTTACTATCCAGCATTTGTTCTTCTTTGCCTTGGAGTATTACCATCTTTTATGTCAAGGATGTTGTGAGAATTTCACCACCTCTTAATAATTCTTGATGTAGTGATGCTTCTCACCATCACCATTCTTACTTTCCCTCTGTGTTGAGTGAACTCTATTGTGATAATTTAATATCTCTAGCAACCCTATTGTTTCAAAGTGAATGGCCGATAGTTTCGTTATTGAGTCACCATTCTAACATTGATCCTGCAACCCAGCCCATATTTCGGGTGCACCTTTGAACCAATGTTTAACTATGTATGTTTTCCTTGAGCATACCTCTTTATATCATTTGATCTGACAAATGATATCTCCTCGTTCACATAAGAGTGGAAATCCGTCTGCTGAGAATCTCAATGAATTGTCGCTGAGTCAATAAGCCACCTCCTCACCTCTCCTTGATTTAATGATGAACTCTTGTTTCGGAACTCGCTCCCGCAGTTCAACTCCCGAGGATCTTACAATGTCATCTTGACAACTTGGTTGCACCTCTCTTCTCATGCATCCCGGGTCTGTGGTATCCTGATGCCAATCAGAACTGGATCTTGGTCAGATATAATGGTTGGAACATATTTCCAAGAGTTATAACATGGTCTTTATATGACCCGATAAGATGATGACATGCCTAACACACCTGGCCGGAGGACCTATTGTTATAGTTTCCTTTTCAGTAAGGTTATCTGTGCTTCCATGAGGAAATTGTGAGACTTGTTCTATAAGTTTTTCCTGATGGATCCATTGTGTATCCAAGGTCTGACCTTAGCTTGAAGACCTTGTCAATGCTATCTCGAAACATGTATGTGGTACTCCGAACTTCAAAAAGAACATTTGAAGCACCATGCTGCATTTTCTTCATCAATTATCCTAACACCGTTGTATGGGTAATGTCATGAAAGTTCTCCCCCCCCCCTTTCCTAAAGGGTTTTCTACATTATATCCCGTCATGGATATCATGCCCTATTTGCCCTTGGGAAGGATATACCCCTGAAATATGTGTTTAAACATATTTTTCCTTTCCATTGTTCTGTTTAATTTGATAATCATATTTTCCTTTCCATTGCTTGGTTTAACCTTTCTTCAGGTCTATATGATCTAAGCAGTAATATTCTCCTGCTTATGTAAAGATCTCGGTGTGCCACTCTATCAGTAACTCCATGTTACTATTTTTGATGACATTCCGGTAACCGCCGATGGAGAGAACTTTGCCTATTGGTCCGCCTTGTTCAACGAGCAGGAAAATGGTTCTCTTCGTCCCTCGCCCTTGGTACCGATGTTGTTGCTGACATAGCTAACATGCTACCCTCTGACAAGCCTTGCTTTCATGACCGTGCAAGATGTCACCGCTCCTCCTACTTTTATCCCAAATGGTGGGCCCATAACCCACAGTTCCATAGGATCGGAACCTGACTCTCCTGTACACCCCCTATTCCCAAAGTTATTCCTCGCGCGTGGCCTCATGTGTAATTCACGAGCCACCTTCCGATGAGATCATCAATTTGGTATCAGACGCAATACTTATTCCCATTACTCTGAACCCCTTTCACACTTCGCTTCAGGCAACGAACGATTGCTTATGCGCTTGAAACTTCTATTTTGCACCTTCTTACTTTGCTCTCGATAATTCCTTAAGTATCAATTCGAGAGTTACATTCTGCTACCTCTCCTGATGTTATCTACCAGATAAGCAACATTGTAGCGGCCCGTTCTTCCAAAGTTACCCCTTGACCTTCGCACGTACGATGGAGTTCCCAAGGAAAGGATGCCGACTTGATCATGATGACCTGAAGTAGACAAATGAAGACGTCGATATAATGGATCGACTTCTTCGAGAAGAGCAACCAAGTCCGGGAAGATGCGCTAGAATTTCATGACCAAACCTTTCCCCTTACTCCACCTCTTAAATCTCGGGACGAGATTTCTTGTAGTGGAGGAGAATTGTGACGCCCGGATAATTAGCTACAGTTATCCCACGTTAATGATGCCACGTCACCACGGTTACAGTTGCTAATCTCGCCCTAGTTTGAAATCGATTCAAATTCAAATTCAAATTCAAGCAAACAATAAAAGTTTTCAAATATTAAAACTAAAATGTTTGGAGTGAGCCAAATAATTCATAGGTAATTATGGTCGAGAAACCATACTTTTATAAAATGTTTAAATAATCTAAAATGAATAAAACAGTAGCTAAAACAATTATATAAATGCCTTTTAAATTTTATAAAATACTAAACTATTTTGTTCAAGGGTAAAACTTATTGAGACAGTAGTTGGAATTGTAACTCTATGTTAGGTGTGGGTCTTACTTTTCATAAAACTATAAAGTATTAAAGAAATAAAAGAAAACAGAAGAGAAAAGTACAAATAAAACAAAACAAAACAAAAACCAAACTCCTCTTCCCCTGGGCCGTTCGGCCCAACCAGGCATCCAGGCCACCAGGCCCAGCCCATGAACTCCCCATCTTCAACCCTTGTTCATCAGGGGAGGGCTGGCCGTTGCTCGTGCGTGCATGGACGGATCGTCCATGCGCCGTGCATCCATGGCTCCTCGACGGTCTATAAGGTCCCCCTCGATGCGTTGATGAAACCTAGCCGCGCTGTTCCCCTCCTTCCCCGCCCCATCGCTTGCCTCCCCGCGCACGCCCGACCATCACCGCGCCGCGTCGTCGTCAGACGCGTGCTCCGGCACCTCCCCGTGCCACGAGAGGGAATCCAGAGACTCCGCAGCACCTCTTCGTCGCTGCCGTCCATACCTCCGGAGTGAGCCGCGGAGCCTTCCACCGCCGGATCGCGTCGCCCCACTTCGCCGGAATCCTCCACGGCCGCTGCCTCGTCTCGCTGCTCCGACGCATCCTCGGTCGTCCCCGAGTTCGCTGTCAACTCCGTTCGAACCACTGTGAGGTCCTCTGCCGATTCCCCCATTTTTCTGGATCGATCTGTCATCATAATCGCCTACAATCACCGTGGCCGCCATGGTCGAAGCACTACATCCGCGCGCGTGGTCGCCTGCTCCTGGTCGCGGCCACACCAGCACCCCGCGCCCAGGCTACGTGCTCGCGCGCCCCGCTCGCGTTGGCCGCGACCACTACTGCCTCCGCCGCTGCCCCATAGCTGCCGGCGCCTACCACTCTTGCTGCATCGGTGCTGCTGCCGCTCAGTCATTGCCGCTGCTGTCGCTTCGGCCACCTCCCCGCCGCATCCCCTGCTCACCCGCTGCTGCCCTGCCGCTCCCCGGCGTGCCCGCTCCTGCCGCCGCTGACAGCCGGCAGAGCGCCGTGGCTGCCGCCCCTTCCCTCTCTGCCTCGCCGCGCCACCTGCGGCTGCATCCTCCACCGGCGGCACCCCACCGCCCCGCCATTGCCCACGGCAGGCCACAGCCAGCGCGCCCAGGCGCCGCCCATCGCCGCCTTCCCACTGCCCCGCTCAGCGGGCTTCCCGTCGACGGGCGGCCATGCCCTGCTCCGGGCGGGCGTCGCCTCGCACGCGCCCGTCGGGCGCTACTCCACCGCCCCGCTTTGGCCTTTGGGCCACTTACACGTGGGGCCCAGCCCCCTTTTCCTATAAAAGTGTATGTAAAAAATATAAAACAATAATTAATAAGTTATTTAATTAAATTAATTAATCATGTTTAGTTAACTAATTAAGATTAATTAGTCTACTAATTTAACAGATATTTAAAATCTGTTAAAACATTTCAATGACATGTGGGACCCCCTGGCCCCTTTGACTAGTCAAAGTCTTCAGTTGACTGCTGACTGGGCAGTCAACTGGGACCCTCTGTCAGCCACTTGTGCACTGCTGTGTGCACTCTGCTGAGTGTACTTAGCAATTTCACCTTTATTTTCGAATTAATAATGATTTTAGAAAATTGTTTAAATCTTTGAAAAATCATATAAAATAAACCGTAGCTCGGATCGAAAAACATTGTACATGAAAGTTGATCAGAACGACGAGACGAATCCGGATACGCAAGCCGTTCGTCCGCCACATATCACTAGCATAGCGAACACGCAACTTTGCCCCGGATGTTTTCCCTCTTTTGCATGTATCACTTAGTACCGCGTCAGGTCACCCCTAGCACAACGTAATGCCGCATCTTGCTTTGTGTTACATTGATTGCTTTGTTATTTATTGTGTTCCCCCTCTGTTACTTCTTTCCGGTAGACCCCGAGACTGCCGGTGACCCCCAGTTCGACTACGGTGTTGACGACTCCTCTCTCTTGCCAGAGCAACCAGGCAAGCCCCCCCTTGATCACCAGATATCGCCTACTCTCCTCTATACTGCTTGCATTAGAGTAGTGTAGCATGTTACTGCTTTCCGTTAATCCTATTCTGATGCACAGCCTGTCATTGTTGCTACAACTGTTGATACCTTACCTGCAATCCTAAATGCTTAGTATAGGATGCTAATTATCAACAGTGGCCCTACACTCTTGTCCGTCTGCCATGCTATACTACTGGGCCGGGATCACTTCGGGAGGTGATCACGAGCATATACTATATACTTTACACCGTTACATTACCGGTGATACGGTTTGGAGATGGGAGCTGAAGGGGCAGGTGGCTCCATCCAGGTAGTGGTGGGCCTGAGTTCCCGACGGCCCCCGACTGTTGCTTTGAGGCGAAGCGACAGGGCAGGTTGAGACCACCTAGGAGAAAGGTGGGCCTGGCCCTGGTCGACATTCGCGGATACTTAACACGCTTAACGAGATCTTGGTATTTGATCTGTGTCTAGCTACTGGCCTATACGCACTAACCATCTACGTGGGGACAGTTATGGGCACTCGACGTTGTGGTGTCAGCCGAAGCCTTCGTGACGTCAGCGACTGAGCGGCGCGCGCCAGGTTGGACCGCGTAACGCAACTTCCTTTGTAATGGAGGTTGCTAGGTCTGCTCACCGGCCGCGTACGCAACGTGTAGGTGTGCAATGGGTGATGGGCCTAGACCCCTGCGCCATTGGATTTAGACCGGCGTGCTGACCTCTCTGTTGTGCCTAGGTAGGGTTGCGACGTGTTGATCTTCCGAGGCCGGGCTTGACCCAGAAAAGTGTGTCCAGACAAAGGGGATCGAGCGTGTTGGGAAATGTGGTGCACCCCTGCAGGGTAGTTGATCTATTCGAATAGCCGTGACCCTCGGTAAAAGGACGACCCGGAGTTGTACCTTGACCTTATGACAACTAGAACCGGATACTTAATAAAACACACCCTTCCAAGTGCCAGATACAACCGGTGGTCGCTCTCTCACAGGGCGACGAGGGGAGGATCATCGGTTAGGATTATGCTATGCGATGTTACTTGGTGAACTTACCTTCTACTCTCTTCTACATGCTGCAAGATGGAGGTTACAAGAAGCGTAGTCTTCGACAGGACTAGTTATCCCCCTCTTATTCCAGCTTTCTGCAGTTCAGTCCACATATGATACCCTTATTCCATTTGATACCAATGCATACATATGTTGTGTAGCTCCTTGCTTGCGAGTACTTTGGATGAGTACTCACGGTTGCTTTGCTCCCTCTTTTCCCCCTTTCTATACTCGATTGCTGCGACCAGACGTTGGAGCCCAGGAGCCAGATGCCACCATCGACGATGACTACTACTACACTGGAGGTGCCTACTGCTACGTGCAGCCCGCTGGCGACGACTAGGAGTAGTTCAGGAGGATCCCAGGCAGGAGGCATGCGCCTCTTTCGATCTGTATCCCGGTTTGTGCTAGCCTTCTTAAGGGATACTTGTTTAACTTATGTCTGTACTCAGATATTGTTGCTTCCGCTGACTCGTCTATGAGCGAGCTCTTGTATTCGAGCCCTCGAGGCCCCTGGCTTGTAAAATGATGCTTGTATGACTTATTTTATTTGTAGAGTTGTGTTGTGATATCTTCCCGTGAGTCCTTGATCTTGATCGTACACGATTGCGTGTATGATTAGTGTACGGTCAAATCGGGGGCGTCACAGGGATGCTATGTTTGATGAAGATGATGTTTTTGAGAATATATTTGCTGCCATTAATGTTAGTCCTAAGCTTGGGGAAGCTATGTTTAATCAAGATGATATTTGTAGTCTCCCAAGTTTTGATATGCATATTTATTATGATGATAGCATGCCTCCTACTTATGATGATTATATTGGTGAAAGTGGGTTTCGAAGAGTATCAACTTTAGGAAGTAATGATCCCGGTATTTTGGAGGATGTTGAATCTTATTGTGATAATTATGAAAGTGGATTTGGAGAGGTCATGACTTTATTTAGTAATGATTCCACTATCTTGGAAGAGGTTTCAATCGATTATGACGAGAACAAAGTTGCTACTTATGATAATTATTGCGATGATACATATGCTATAAAAAGTAGTGATGATTATATTTATAAAACTTGTCATGATTATGATTACCCTTTTTCTGAACATTACTCTTTTAATGTGGAAACAATTTTGTTGGAATTATGCCTAGAGGAAATTATAAATTAGTTATTATTATATTATATTTCATTGTTCATGATAATTGTTTATTATCCATACTAGAATTGTATTGATAGGAAACTCAGATACATGTGTGGATACATAGACAACACCATGTCCCTAGTAAGCCTCTAGTTAACTAGCTCGTTGATCAATAGATGGTTACAACTTCCTGACCATGGACATTGGATGTCGTTGATAACGGGATCACATCATTAGGAGAATGATGTGATGGACAAGGCCCAATCCTAAGCCTAGCACATAGATCGTGTAGTTCGTATGCTAAAGCTTTTCTAATGTCAAGTATCATTTCCTTAGACCATGAGATTGTGCAACTCCCGGATATTATAGGAATGCTTTAGGTGTACCAAACGTCACAACGTAACTGGGTGGCTATAAAGGTTCACTACAGGTATCTCCGAAAGTGTCTGTTGGGTTGGCACGAATCAAGACTGGGATTTGTCACTCCGTGTAAATGGAGAGGTATCTCTGGGCCCACTCGGTAGGACATCATCATAATGTGCACAATGTGATCAAGGAGTTGATCACGGGATGATGTGTTACGGAACGAGTAAAGAGACTTGCCAGTAACGAGATTGAACAAGGTATCGGGATACCGACGATCGAGTCTCGGGCAAGTATCGTACCGATGGACAAAGGGAATTGTATACGGGGTTGATTGAATCCTTGACATCGTGGTTCATCCAATGAGATCATCGTGGACCATGTGGGAGCCAACATGGGTATCCAAATCCCGCTGTTGGTTATTGACCGGAGAGTTGTCTCGGCCATGTCTGCATGACTCCCGAGCCCGTAGGGTCTACACACTTAAGGTTCGATGACGCTAGGGTTATAGGGAATAGATATACGTGGTTACCGAATGTTGTTCGGAGTCCCGGATAAGATCCCGGACGTCACAAGGAGTTCCGGAATGGTCCGGAGGTAAAGATTTATATATGGGAAGTCATCATACGGTCACCGGAATGATTCGAGGGTTACCGGTATTGTACCGGGACCACTGGAGGGGTTCCGGGGGTCCACTGGGAGGGTCCACCTGCCCCGGAGGGCCCTATGGGCTATGTGTGGAGAGGGACCAGCCCCTTAGTGGGTTGGGCGCCTCCCCCCCCCCTAGGGCCCATGCGCCTAGGGTTTGGGGGAACCCTAAAGGGGGGGCGCCCCCCTTGCCTTGGGGGGCAAGGCAACCCCCCCTGGCCGCCACCCCCTCCTCAGATTGGATCTGAGGGGGCCGGCCCCCCCTCTCCCTTGCCCCTATATATATGTGGGGGTGGGAGGGCAGCAGCACCCAAGTTCTGGCGCAGCCCTTCCCCTCTCCCAAGTCCTCCTCTTCTCCCGCGGTGCTTGGCGAAGCCCTGCAGGATTACCACGCTCCTCCTTCACCACCATGCCGTCGTGCTGCTGCTGGATGGAGTCTTCCCCAACCTCTCCTTCTCCCCTTGCTGGATCAAGGCGTAGGAGACGTCACCGGGCTGTACGTGTGTTGAATGCGGAGGTGCCGTCCGTTCGGCACTAGGATCATCGGTGATTTGGATCACGACGAGTACGACTCCATCAACCCCGTTCACTTGAACGCTTCCGCTTATCGACCTACAAGGGTATGTAGATGAACTCTCTTTCCCCTCGTTGCTAGATTACTCCATAGATTGATCTTGGTGATGCGTAGAAAGTTTTAAATTTCTGCTATGATCCCCAACAAATTTATAGTATTCGAGTCTCTTATGATACTCCCACTATTCCAATTGAGAAGAATTTTGCTTATGTAGAGAGTAGTAAATTTTCTATGCTTGTAGATCATGAAAAGAATGCTTTAGGTGCTGGTTATATTTTTGAATTCATTCATGATGCTACTGAAAATTATTATGAGAAAGGAACATATGCTTGTAGGAATTGCAATAATATCAAGTTTCCTCTCTATGTGCTTAAAGTTTTAAAGTTATGCTTGTTTTGCCCTCCTATGCAAGTTGATTCTTGTTCCCACAAGTTGTTTGCTCACAAAATCCCTATGCATAGGAAGTGGGTTAGACTTAAATGTTCTAGTCATATTCTTCATGATGCTCTCTTTATGTTTCAATTCTTATCTTTTATGTGAGCATCATTGAAATCATCATGCCTAGCTAGGGGCGTTAAACGATAGCGGTTGTTGGGAGGCAACCCAAGTTTATTTTTGTTCCTTTCTTTTTGTTCCTGTTTAGTAATAAATAATTTATCTATCCTCTGTTTTTGTTGTGTTTTTATGTTTAATTAGTGCTTGTGCCAAGTAGAACCGTTGGGAAGACTTGGGGAAAGTCTTTTTGATCTTACTGTAAAAAACAGAAACTTTAGCGCTCACGAGAATTGCTGCCATTTTTTATTGGAGAGAGCTATTGAGTTAATTCTTTTTGAAGATGATTAATAGATAAATTTCTCACGTTCATAAATTTATTTTAGAATTTTTGGGTTTCCAGAAGTATTATAAACCTACAGATTACTACAGACTGTTCTGTTTTTGACAGATTCTGTTTTTCGTGTGTTGTTTGCTTATTTTGATGAATCTACGGCTAGTAATAGAGTTTATGAACCATAGAAAACTTGGAATAGAGTAGGTTTAACACCAATATAAATAAATAATGATTTCATTACAGTACCTTGAAGTGGTGGTTTGTTTTCTTTTACTAACGGAGCTCACGAAGATTTTCTGTTAAGTTTTGTGTTGTGAAGTTTTCAAGTTTTGGGTAAAGATTCGATGGACTATGGAATAAGGAGCGGAAAGAGCCTAAGCTAGGGGATGCCCCAGAAGGCATCCCCTCTTTCGTCTTTGTTCATCGGTAACTTTACTTGGAGCTATATTTTTATTCGCCACATGATATGTGTTTTGCTTGGAGCGTCATTTTATTTTATTTTGTTTTTCTTGTTGTTTGAATAAAATACCAAGATCTGAAATTCTTACATCTTAGAGAGTCTTCACATGGTTGCATAATTATTCGACTACTCATTGATCTTCACTTATATCTTTCGGAGTAGTTTGTTGTTGCTCTAGTGCTTCACTTATATCCTTTTAGAGCACAGCGGTGGTTTTATTTTGAAGAAATAGATGAACTCTCGTGCTTCACTTATATTATTTTGAGAGTCTTTAGAACGGCATGGTAGTTTTCTTTGGTTATGAAACTAGTCCTAATATGATGGGCATCCAAGAGGGATATAATAAAAACTTTCATATAAAGTGCATTGAATACTATGAGAAGTTTGATACTTGATAATTGTTTTGAGATATGGAGATGGTGATATTAGAGTCATGCTAGTTGAGTAGTTGTGAATTTGAGAAATACTTGTGTTGAAGTTTGTGATTCCCATAGCATGCACGTATGGTGAACCGTTATGTGACGAAGTCAGAGCATGATTTGTTTATTGATTGTCCTCCTTATGAGTGGCGGTCAGGGACAAGCGATGGTATTTTCCTACCAATATACCCCCCTAGGAGCATGCGCGTAGTACTTTGTTTCGATAACTAATAATTTTATGCAAGAAGTATGTGAGTTCTTTATGACTAATGTTGAGTCCATGGATTATACGCACTCTCACCCTTCCACCATTGCTAGCCTCTCTAGTACCGTGCAACTTTCGCCGGTACCATACACCCACCATATACCTTCCTCAAAACAGCCACCATACCTACCTATTATGGCATTTCCATAGCCATCCCGAGATATATTGCCATGCAACTTTCCACCGTTCCGTTATTATGACACACTTCATCATTGTCATATTGCTTTGCATGATCATGTAGTTGACATCGTATTTGTGGCAAAGCCACCATTCATAATTCTTCCATACATGTCACTCTTGATTCATTGCACATCTCGGTACACCGCCGGAGGCATTCATATAGAGTCATATTTTGTTCTAAGAATCGAGTTGTAATTCAAGAGTTGTAAGTAAATAAAAGTGTGATGATCATCATTATTAGAGCATTGTCCCAGTGAGAAAAGGATGATGGAGACTATGATTCCCCCACAAGTCAGGATGAGACTCCAGACGGAAAAAAAAGAAAGGAAAAAAAGGAATAAAAAAGAAGGCCCAAAAAATGAGAGAAAAAGAGAGAAGGGACAATGCTACTATCCTTTTACCACACTTGTGCTTCAAAGTAGCACCATGATCTTCATGATAGAGAGTCTCCTATGCTATCACCTTCATATACTAGTGGGAATTTTCATTATAGAACTTGGCTTGTATATTCCAACCATGGGCTTCCTCAAGTGCCCTAGGTCTTCGTGAGCAAGCAAGTTGGATGCACACCCACTTAGTTTCTTTTGTTGAGCTTTCATACATTTATAGCTCTAGTGCATCCGTTGCATGGCAATCCCTACTCACTCACATTGATATCTATTAATGGGCATCTCCATAGCCCGTTGATACGCCTAGTTGATGTGAGACTATCTTCTCCCTTTTTGTCTTCTCCACGACCACCATTCTATTCCACCTATAGTGCTATGTCCATGGCTCATGCTCATGTATTGCGTGAAGATTGAAAAAGTTTGAGAACATAGAAGGTATGAAACAATTGCTTGGCTTGTTATCGGGGTTGTGCATGATTTAAATACTTTGTGTGGTGAAGATGGAGCATAGCCAGACTATATGACTTTGTAGGGGTAGATTTCTTAAGCCATGTTATTTTAAGAAGACATGATTGCTTAGTTAGTATGCTCGAAGTATTATTATTTTTATGTCAATATTAAACTTTTGTCTTGAATCTTATGGATCTGAACATTCATGCCAAAATGAAGAGAATTACTTAGAGAAATATGTTAGGTAGCATTCCACATCAAAAATTCTATTTTTATCATTTACCTACTCGAGGACGAGCAGGAATTAAGCTTGGGGATGTTGATACGTCTCTAACGTATCTATAATTTTTTTATTGTTCCATGCTATTATATTATCTGTTTTGGATGTTTATGGGCTTTATTAAACACTTTTATATTATTTTTGGGACTAACCTATTAACCCAGAGCCCAGTGCCAGTTTCTCTTTTTCCCTTGTTTTAGAGTGTCGCAGAAAAGGAAAATCAAACGGAGTCCAATTGACCTAAAACTTCACGGAACTTATTTTTTGAACGGAAGCAATCCAGAAGACTTGGAGTGTACGTAAGGGAAGCAACGAGGAAGGCACGAGGCAGGGGGAGCCCCCCTGGGCGCGCCCTCCAGCCTCGTGAGCCCCTCGTGGCTCCCCTGATGTATTTCTTCCGCCTATATATATCCATATACCCTAAAACTATCAGGGAGCACAATAGGTCGGGAGTTCCGCCGCCATAAGCCTCCGTAGCCACCGAAAACCAATCTAGACCCATTCTGGCACCTTGCCGGAGGGGGAATCCCTCTCCAGTGACCATCTTCATCATCCCGGTGCTCTCCATGACGAAGAGGGAGTAGTTGTCCCTCGGGGCTGAGGGTATGTGTCGGTTTCAAAACCGGCGGATCTCGAGTAGGGGGTCCCGAACTGTGCGTCTAGGCCGGATGGTAACAGGAGACAAGGGACACAATGTTTTACCCAGGTTCGGGCCCTCTTGATGGAGGTAAAACCCTACGTCCTGCTTGATTAATATTGATGATATGGGTAGTATAAGAGTAGATCTACCACGAGATCGGACAGGCTAAACCCTAGAAGCTAGCCTATGGTATGATTGTATGTTGTGGTTGTTGTTGTTGTGTCCTACGGACTAAAACCCTCCGGTTTATATAGACACCGGAGAGGGTTAGGGTTACACAAGGTCGGTTACAATGGGAGGAGATCTACATATCCATATCGCCAAGCTTGCCTTCCACGCCAAGGAAAGTCCCATCCGGACACGGGATGAAGTCTTCAATCTTGTATCTTCATAGTCCGAGAGTCCGGCCAAAGTTATAGTCCGGCTATCCGGACACCCCCTAATCCAGGACTCCCTCAGTAGCCCCTGAACCAGGCTTCAATGACGACGAGTCCGGCATGCAGATTGTCTTCGGCATTGCAAGGTGGGTTCCTCCTCCGAATACTTCATAGCAGATTTTGAACACAAGGATAGTGTCCGGCTCTGCAAAATAAGTTCCACATACTGTTGTAGAGAGAATAACATTTACACAAATCTTAATTTGCTGACACATTTTGGCCACATGACATTATGCCATGGCCCGGTGCTTATTCGAACCGTTTTTCTTCAACCAGCTCCACACATAACGCGAGGCGGTTTCTTGACACGTCTTGTCAAAGCAGAGATCGTGTTCCCCGAATTATGGGATTCTCATTAATACGGTCGTGGGTAACCCAACCGTGTCTAGGACTCCTAGATTATAGGCAAGTCCCAAATGGCTACGGAGAGGACGCTTGATATTCATCCTCTTTATAAAGGGACAAGGTTTTCGCTTTTTCCCTCTCGTGCTTAATCGAACCCCTCACCCGCCTCGAGTTCTAACACCCAAAGCCCAGGTCAGGTGCTCCGGATCTTCAATCATGTCCGGATCCAGCCTTCAAGGCCGGTGGATGCCCTCCTCCATCACGGAAGAGGATATCAAGAAGTTGAGGGAGGCCAGATACCTGACCGTCGAGGTTTCTCATCGGCTGCCTGCTCGAGGGCAGGTCGTCCCCACTCCCGAACCCAACGAGAACGTCATGTCCGTCTCCCACTTCCTCCGAGGCCTAGGCCTCACTCTGGATCCCTTCGTCAGGGGTTTGATGTTCTATTACGGGCTAGATTTCCACGATCTAGCTCCGTACTCCTTTCTCCACATCTCGACATTTATTGTCGTGTGTGAGGCCTTCCTCCGCATTACCCCTCACTTCGGCCTGTGGCTCAAGACCTTTGAAGTGAAGTCGAAGATGATCGAGGGGCAACATGCAGCGTGCGGAGGCGCGTCAATAAGCAAGATGGCAGGAGCTCCGTGGCCGAAAGGTTCCTTTCCAGAGGTGTCCGGATTATGGCAACTGGAGTGGTTTTACATCACGGCTCCCAGAAGTGCCAAGTGGGCGGCTGCCCCCGCTTTCCGCTCGGGCCCCCCACCACAACTGATGTCATGGATTAGCAGAGGACTGAGCTGGGGTCCAGCCAAGGACGTGCCTATACTGCAAAGCCGCATTCAAGATCTCTTCGAGGGAGATTTTAATTTGGTTGTGGTAGTGCAAGTTATGCTTGTTCGTCGAGTCCAGCCTTGCAAACGTCGGCCCCTTCGCTTGTGGGAGTTCAACCCAGAAGAACCGTGTGCCATTCAAAGTTTCCTCGGCCTGACGCACGAGGAGATGTACAAGTCATTCTCCGGACCTCAAATAGAGTGTCCGAATACTACCGAGGATGTGGGCCTGAGCAGTAACCGCGCCACCGAACAAGTAAGAAATCCTCTAGCCGAACACACCGTCTTTTATTCATCATGAGGTTATTTCTGAGAGACCGCTCTTTGACCAGGACTGGCTAACAAAGGCGAAGATGATTGGGTGTTCGGCCCCCCTCCCTGAGGGTTTGGAAAATCCGGTATTGGAAAATATGCTCGAGCTCGCACCTTGCCCGGAGCCCTCAAAGGAAGATACAGGGGGGAATAATATGGGCAGAAGCGGGCCCCAATCGCTGCCAGTTCCAACTGAGGGAATGAGCGCCTCCATAAAGGAGGATAGCCAGGGGAGGAAGAGGACTGCTTCCGAGGATCCGGAAGCCGAGGCCTCCAAACGAGAGAAGAAGTCTCCAACAGAGGGTCCTGCCTCGGGGGGTGCTCTTGCCGCACAAAGTCCGCGGGGGGATCAGCCCTCCAACGAGTCGTAAGTGATCCAAAAAAATACTTTAATAGTGAAGGTATACTATCTTTCTTCTGAGAAAATAACCGCCGCATATATCTTGCAGTTCGGGTCTTAGCCCTTCTCACCTGAGCTCGTCTTCGGGGGATCTTCTTCCGGAGATGATGGAGAGCGAAACACCACCCCCCGGACTCCTCCGCTCAAGAAGCGGGCGACCCCAAAGTGTCATCATAGAGGGCCTCTCTGGATCAGTGAGGCCAGAAGATAATCCCATAGACCCCCGAGGTCCCCAGCGTCCGGCTCTTGAAGAGAGCAAACAAAAGAGTCCGGCAATGTATGGTATGCGCTCGAACGATCTGAGGAAGCTGTTGGGGCGAGTGGCCATCTCAGAAGAACACCGTGTGCTGATGGGTACGGTGATGGAAAGGATTTCGTCCGCCGAAAGCGGATTACACGAAGCCTTTATGAGTCTACTGACAGGCTTTGAGGTACGTGAAATAATATGTGATAGTACCGCACATGTTAGGTGTGCCCTGTGTAGATAGTAGCCCCTGAGACTCTGATTGTCGTCGAGAACGGCGGCAAACAGAGGATCATAGTCCCAGGCAATAACTAGACTACCTTTATGTGCAGGTGGTGGAAGCTCCGGTGGCTAGCCGGACTAGTGAGTTTGCCGAATTAAAACATCAACTGGATGCAGCAGACGCCGACATCGAGCTTGTTAACAAGCGGCTTGATGAATCACAGGGTAAGTAATGTTTTCTGGTGAATGTCACACAATAAGAATAGAATGATGCCAGTATCTTTAATATGTTGTGACTGCAGACGGAGCTGCCATCGTGGAGACCCTTCGGGCGGAACTCGCCCGAGCCAAGGAACAAGTGAGGGTTAGTAATGCGGCTGCTTTGAAGGCGGCTGAAGAGTTAAGAGCCGAGAAGGCCGCCCATTGCGAAAGCAAAGAAAAGATGGCCAAGATGTCCGTAGAATTAAAAGGCACTGCCAACTGTTACCAGGTCCTTGAAGAAGAGAACCGAGTGAAGGCAGCGGACCTTGAGAAGGCCACTATGGCGACCAAAGACAGTCGCTCTGCTATGAGGGTGAAGAAGGAGGAGATGCGCGAAGCCGGGGATATTGCGGCAGGGAAGCCCTTTCTGCTGCGGAGGAAGTTCGGAGATCCGCGGTATGCCCCTCTGGATCGGCTGTGGAGTTCGGCAGACGCATATATGGACTTGGCGGCGAGCGCTGTCGATGCGGTCGAATACTTCCAAGATCAATCAGATCGTGAAGTGGACAAGCTATTCTGGTTGCAATTTAACGTTCCAGAGCGTCCGCTTCCCTTGACTGATCAGCTAGCCGAATGGGCCGAACTTAATAGGTTGTCCGGACTCGCCATGAGGTCTGTTGTAGATCATTTGTGGCCGGAGAAGCCGAAGCCGAACAGCTATTTCAGCTTGGTGCAGCAGTTCCTTGGTGCGGTGCCGCGCATCAACGCGATGAAGAGGACGGCGTGCATAGAAGGCTCGCGGATGGCCTTTGCCCGTGTCAAGGCATACTGGGCGGAGATGGATGCTACCACTGCTGCGGCGCAAGGTTCGGCCATAGGCCGAGTAGCTGCCGAGCACTATTTTGAAGAGGTTCTTGAGGGTGCTCGTTTGATAGAGCCCCAGTGCTCGAAGAATATTATGTTTGAATGACATGTATTCCCATTATAAACACAATGTTTTTATGAAATATAGTAAGGCTGTGTTTATACTTTTGCCTGAAAGTAATATGATGCCTCCCGTGCGGCCGTTTATGTATACATGTGTATAACCTGAAAGATTGCAGTCGTCGGCTTCAACCCCCACGCATATAATGCGGAGGTGCTCGCAAAAAACGCGTGTTCACACTTAACCCAATGTCTTGGTCCTATTAAGCAGGTGATAGCGCAGCGAACGAGGCAACCGGACTATAATGCTTTAACACTTTCACTTAGCCATAGGAGTTTGACAGTGGGGCTACTAGATAGCCCCTGGTGGCTCCGCACTCTCCCGATCTCGGGGTGCCTACATGCCTAGCCGGAAAACAGCCCTTCGTTAAGGCGGACGAATTGTAACATTCCGGTAGGTCATCGAGTGGTTGACCAGTCTCATGCTATATCATGACAGTCAGTTTTCGGCTTTCTCTACTAAGGTGCTCGTCCGGATGAACCAGGGCACAATCACAGTAGTTATCCTGGTGCTGCCTTAGCCGATAAAGCGGAACGTAAGGCACCAAAACACAGGAGCCGGGCAAACCCAACATTTGACCAAAGACAATGATTCGGAGCCGATGCATATAAGGCCAAATTCGCGACGCCGAACACTCCCTAAGGTATTCGGTCTTTATGGTATAAACCGAGCCTAAATAGGGCCCTTTGTAAGAAGCCCCTTGTGTCTAGGTACGTGAATTATTATGACATGGCCACATGCCAAGACGTCAGCATCCTTCTCAATTGTACAGAGAATTCGAGGGATGTGTATCAACAAGAGATAGTAAAAAAGCTTTACGCAGGGTCTTAATCTAAAAAGAATCCTTGGAGCGGGTCCCTGCTGCACGTCTGCGTCTGTGTCTCCGTTGTGCCGTATCCTGGACGGGTGTAGCATGATGATCATCTGTAAAAGAGCGGAACTTAGGTGAAAAAATTGTCGTGCAAAAAGATAGTTTTTAAAGAAACCATGTATAACTAAAAATGAGTAGAAATTGCCACTTGTCTGCGCGCGTTGAGCCCCTTGTATTTGTAATAGGGGTGTGGCCATCAATCCGGTACAAATTACATATAGCAGCGCCGGACTCGTCTAACCGCGTTCGTGGTCTTGATGACCTATCAAATGCTTTAGTTGGTGAGGTCGTTTTTAGTGTGCGGCTGCCAAGGCAGTCGCATTCTCTTCGGCGCACAAATATCGCTTAATATTTCCGTTCACTGTAATGATGCCATGTGGACCGGGCATCTTGAGCGTGAGGGAAGCGTAATGCAGTATTGCATTAAAGCGAGCAAAAGCTTCGCGTCCAAGTAGTGCTTGATAACCGCATTGGAACGGAGCAATGTGGAAGGTTAAATGTTCGATACGGGAGTTACCGGGGAAGCCAAATATAACCTTTAGTAGCAGGGAGCCCGTGCAATGAGCCCCTGGCCCTGGCGTTACTCCTTTAAAGGTAATGTTGCTATGGCAAATTTTCGTTGGGTCTATCCCCATTTCGCGGATTGTATCCTGGTATATCAGGTTTAAACCGCTGCCACCGTCCATCAGGACTCGTGTAGAGTGGTATCCGTCAATTATTGGGTCTAATACCAGGGGAGCCCATCCTGCCCGCCGGATACTTGGTGAGTAATCACGATGGTCGAAAGTGACCGGTTGAGACGACCAGTGGCAGGGTTTCGCGGTGATAGGCCCTTGGGCATATTTATCTGGGAGGTCCGCTTTGCTTCCCTTGATCACGTGTAATACGTTGACTGTTTTGACTTCTGATGGAAACTTCTTTTGTTCCCCAGCGTCTTGCTTGAGAGGCTCATCCTCATCTTCGCTTGGTGTATCCTCCCCCTTGTGTACGGCGTTGAGCTTGCCGGACTGCTTGAAGACCCAACATTCTCTGTGGGTATGATTAGCGGGTTTGCCAGGGGTGCTATGGTCTGACATACTTGGTCCAAAATTTTGTTCGGGCTAGACAGTTCATCTCTGGCGCCTTTAGAGGGCGGCTTTTGCTGACCTGGCTGAGAGCTTCTGAATCCGGCGTTTACCACCGTGCTCTTCGGGTTGTCTTCTTTATTCCGACGCTTATTATTTTTGCTGCATCGTGATTTCCCGTTTTCATCTCTAACTTTGGATGTGCTTGGGTCGCTGGTGCTGCATCTGGCTAGCCAGCTATCCTCACCCATGCAAAAGCGGGTCATGAGGCTTGTTAATGCTGCCATTGTTCTCGACTTTTCTTGGCCGAGGTGTCTGGCAAGCCATTCGTCGCGGATGCAATGCTTAAAAGCTGCCAAGGCTTCGGCGTCCGGACAGTCAACTATTTGGTTCTTCTTAGTAAGAAACCTGTTCCAAAGCTTTCGGGCTGACTCTCCGGGTTGTTGAGTTATATGACTCAAATCGTCCGCATCTGGGGGTCGGACATAAGTCCCTTGAAAATTTGCCCGAAAAGCGTCTTCGAGCTATTCCCGGCTTCCAATGGAGTTTTTGGGGAGGCTTTTAAGCCAGTGCCGAGCTGGCCCTTTGAGTTTGAGGGGTAAGTATTTAATGGCATGGAGATCATCTCCTCGAGCCATATGGATGTGGAGGATATAGTCCTCAATCCAGACCCCAGGGTCTGTTGTTCCGTCGTATGCCTCTATGTTTACGGGTTTGAATCCCTCTGGAAATTCATGGTCCAGCACCTCATCGGTGAAACATAGGGGATGTGCGGCACCCCTGTATCTAGGCGTGTCGTGGTGTTCGGATGTTTGGTTTGTTGCATCGTATGTTGGGGCGCACTTGCGTGGTCCATAGATGGATCTAGTTGCGCCGTCCTTTTGATGCGAGCCCTCGCATGGATCGCGTATTGGCTTATGTGCGGCATTGCTTGCCGCTCTATGTTGGCCGTGAGGTCATCTATCCGGCCAGGTGGCCGTTTTAATTTTTGGTTGCGGGGGGTCTAAGGCCTCCTCATCGAATTCAAGTAGAAGCTTCCGCTTCGGGTAGCTCTTGGTGGGGCGATTACCGCAATACTTCACTGCTGTGTTGAGTACTTTGCTCCATCTGTTTGGAGTGTGTCCTGCGTAGCCTTGAGCCTTTGATGGGCATTTTGTTGCTCCGGGCGTCTGTCCGGTGTTATGTCCTCCGGACTATTATCCTTGACAGAATCGGTTTGTTTGGTTTGATTCTCCGTATTGCCGTGGTCCGGCAGTGGTTCGCCCTGTTCCAAACTGGGTCTGTATAATCATTATTTCTGCTGAGGCGGGATTTGGGGCAGCGCTTACGCCGCCGCTTTGACTGCTTCTCGAGGGGACAAGCCTTCGTTGCGTCCTTCCATTCCTCGTCGTCGTTTTCCTTTGGTGTGTCCACCATGTATACGTCATGTGATGAGGTGGACGTCCAGTGCCCTGTGGGCGGTGGTTCCTCTTCGCCTCCCGCATCGTCGTCCATACTGTCGATGTCTTCGGAGTCGGAGTCGAGCATGTCAGTTGAGTCATCGACAATGGCTACTAAGTGGGTGGTGGGTGGGCTTCGAATTTCTTCGTCGTCCGCATCCCAGTCCTGCCAGACATAGTTCGGCCAGGATCCTCCTGACAAGGAGAGAGACCTTAATGAGTTCAGTATGTTGCCAAAGGGCGAGTGCTAAAAAATATTCATGGAGGTAAACTCCATGATCGGCGCCCAATCAGATTCGATAGGAACGGGCGCAGGCGGTTCGAAGTCCGTGGCCAGAGAAGGATCCAACAGTTTAACAACACGGCTCTCGTGCAAGGCAAGGTTGATGTCCGGCTCGATCGCCGCTGAGGGTAAGGCCTCCGTGGTGGGGTCCATCCACCCGTCCTCGAAAGGCGCAACTGGCTCCGAATTGAGGGTCAGGGCGGCTGCCGGTGCGATCTCCTTAACACTGTCCGATGGGAGAGCTAAGTCATACTCATCGTGACCGCGTGGCGCACAAGGCAGAGGATCGAATCCGTTAAAGATCAAATCTCCATGGATATCGGACATGTAGTTTAAGCTTCTAAACCTGACCTGGTGGCCAGGGGCGTAACTTTCAATATGCTCCAGATGGCCAAGCGAATTGGCCCGCAGTGCAAAGCCGCCGAATATGAAGATCTGTCCGGGGAGAAAAGTCTCACCCTGGACTGCATTGCCATCGATGATAGTAGGAGCCATCAAGCCTAACGGCGACGACACAGAGGAACTCCCAATGAAAGCACCAATGTCGGTGTCAAAACCGGCGGATCTCGGGTAGGGGGTCCCGAACTGTGCATCTAGGCCGGATGGTAACAAGAAACAAGGGACACAATGTTTTACCCAGGTTCGGGCCCTCTTGATGGAGGTAAAACCCTACGTCCTGCTTGATTAATATTGATGATATGGGTAGTATAAGAGTAGATCTACCACGAGATCGGACAGGCTAAACCCTAGAAGCTATCCTATGGTATGATTGTATGTTGTGGTTGTTGTTGTTGTGTCCTACGGACTAAAACCCTCCGGTTTATATAGACACCGGAGAGGGTTAGGGTTACACAAGGTCGGTTACAATGGGAGGAGATCTACATATCCATATCGCCAAGCTTGCCTTCCACGCCAAGGAAAGTCCCATCCGGACACGGGACGAAGTCTTCAATCTTGTATCTTCATAGTCCGAGAGTCCGGCCAAAGTTATAGTCCGGCTATCCGGACACCCCCTAATCCAGGACTCCCTCGGTATGTACCAGTACCTATGTGTTTGATCTCTCTCTCTCTCGTGTTCTTGAGGTGATACGATCTTGATGTATCGCGAGCTTTGCTATTATAGTTGGATCTTATGGTGTTTCTTCCCCTCTACTCTCTTGTAATGGATTGAGTTTTCCCTTTGAAGTTATCTTATCGGATTGAGTCTTTAAGGATTTGAGAACACTTGATGTATGTCTTGCGTGGGATACCCGTGGTGACAATGGGGTATTCTATTGATCCACTTGATGTATGTTTTGGTGATCAACTTGCGGGTTCCTCCCATGAACCTATGCATAGGGTTTGGCACACATTTTCGTCTTGACTCTCCGGTAGAAACTTTGGGGCACTCTTTGAAGTACTTTGTGTTGGTTTGAATAGATGAATCTGAGATTGTGTGATGCATATCGTATAATCATACCCACGGATACTTGAGGTGACATTGGAGTATCTAGGTGACATTAGGGTTTTGGTTTATTTGTGTCTTAAGGTGTTATTCTAGTACGAACTCTATGATAGATTGAATGGAAAGAATAGCTTCATGTTATTTTACTACAGACTCTTGAATAGATCGATCAGAAAGGATAACTTTGAGGTGGTTTCGTACCCTACCATAATCTCTTCGTTTGTTCTCCGCTATTAGTGACTTTGGAGTGACCCTTTGTTGCATGCCGAGGGATAGTTATATGATCCAATTATGTTATTATTGTTGAGAGAACTTGCACTAGTGAAAGTATGAACCCTAGGCCTTGTTTCAACGCATTGCAATACCGTTTGTGCTCACTTTTATCATTAGTTACCTTGCTGTTTTTATATTTTCATATTACAAATACCTTTATCTACCATCCATATACCACTTGTATCACCATCTCTTCGCCGAACTAGTGCACCTATACAATTTACCATTGTATTGGGTGTGTTGGGGACACAAGAGACTCTTTGTTATTTGCTTGGAGGGTTGCTTGAGAGAGACCATCTTCATCCTACGCCTCCTACGGATTGATAAACCTTAGGTCATCCACTTGAGGGAAATTTGCTACTGTCCTACAAACCTCTGCACTTGGAGGCCCAACAACGTCTACAAGAAGAAGGTTGTGTAGTAGACATCAAATGCTACCTAACATATTTATCCATGTAATTTTCTTCATTGTGGCATGAATGTTCAGATCCATAAGATTCAAAACAAAAGTTTAATATTGACACAAAAACAATAATACTTCAAGCATACTAATAAAGCAATCATGTCTTCTCAAAATAACATGGCCAAATAAAGTTATCCCTACAAAATCATATAGTCTAGCTATGATCCATCTTCATCACAAAAATTATTAAATCATGCACAACCCCGATGAGGAGCCAAGCAATTGTTTCATACTTTTGCTGTTCTCAAACTGTTTCAACTTTCACACAATACATGAGCGTGTGAGCCATGGATATAGCACTATATGTGGAATAGAATATGGTGGTTGTGGAAAAGACAAAAATAATGAGACGGTCTCACATCAACTAGGCGTATCAATAGGCTATGGAGATGCCCATCAATAGATATCAATATGAGTGAGTAGGGATTGCCATGCAACGGATGCACTAGAGCTATAAGTTTATGAAATCTCAAAAATAAACTAAGTGGGTGCTCGCTTGCTCGTGAAGACCTAGGGCAACTTGAGGAAGCCCATCATTGGAATATACTATACAAGTTCTATAATGAAAAATTCCCACTAGTATATGAAAGTGACAACATAGGAGACTCTCTATCATTAAGATCATGGTGCTACTTTAAAGCACAAGTGTGGAAAAAGGATAGTAACATTGCCCCTTCTCTCTTTTCTCTCATTTTTTCTTCTTCCTTTTTTTATGGTGGGCTTCTTTGGCCTTTTTTTTGTAAAGTCCAGAGCCTCATCCTAACTTGTGAGGGAATCATAGCTTCCATCATCCTTTCCTCACATGGGACAATGCTCTAATAATGATGATCATCACATTTTTATTTACTTACAAGTCAAGAATTACAACTCGATACTTAGAACAAAATATGACTCTATATGAATGCCTCCGGTGGTGTACCGGGATATTCAATGATCTAGCATAGGAAATGACATCAAAAAACGGACAAGCCATGTAAACATCATGCTAGATATCTTACGATCATGCAAATCAATATGATAATGATGGTGTGTGTCATAATAAAAAGGAACGGTGGAAGTTGCATGGCAATATATCTCGGAATGTTAACGAAAATGTCATAATAGGAAGATATAATGCGGGTGTAAGGCACCGGTGAAAGTTGCACGGTACTAGAGAGACTAGCAATAATGGAAGGGTGAGAGTGCATATAATCCATGGACTCAACATTAGTCATAAAAAACTCACATACTTATTGCAAAATCTATTAGTCATTGAAACAAAGTACTACACGCATGCTCCTAGGGGGATAGATTAGTAGGAAAAAATCATCGCTCGTCCCCGGCCGTCACTCATAAGGAAGACAATCAATAAATTAATCATGCTCTCACTTCATCACATAACGGTTCACCATACGTGCATGCAACGAGAATCACAAACTTTAACACAAGTATTTCTACCAATCCATAATTACTCACTAGCATGACTCTAATACCACCATCTTTATATCTCAAAACAATCATAAGGAATCAAACTTCACATAATATTCAATGCACTTTATATGAAAGTTTTTATTATATCTCTCTTGGATGCCCATCATATTAGGACTAAATTCATAACCAAAGCAAATTACCATGTTGTTTAGAGAGACTCTCAAAATAATATAAGTGAAGCATGAGAGTTCAACAATTTCTATATAATAAAGCCACCGCCGTGCTCTAAAAAGATATAAGTGAAGCACTAGAGCAAAATTGACTAGCTCAAAAGATATAAGTGAAGCACACAGAGTATTCTAATAAATCACGATTCATACGTGTCGCTCTCAAAAGGTGTGTACAACAAGGATGATGGTGGCAAAATAAAAAGAAAAGACTCATATTGTACAAGATGCTCTAAGCAAAACACATATCATGTGGTGAATAAAAATATAGCCTCAAGTAAATTTACCGATAGACGAAGACGTAAGAGGGGATGCCATCCGGGGCATCCCCAAGCTTAGGATCTTGGTTGTCCTTGAATATTACCTTGGGGTGCCTTGGGCATCCCCAACCTTAGGCGCTTGCCACTCTTTAATCCATAGTCCATCAAATCTTTACCCAAAACTTGAAAACTTCACAACACAAAACTCAACAGAAAAACCCATGAGATTTGTTAGCATAAGAAAATAAATCACCACTTTTGGTACTGTTGTGAACTCATTCTTTATTTATATTGGTGTAATATCTAATGTATTACAACTTCTCCATGGTTCATGCCCCTGATGCTACCCATAGATTCATCAAAATAAGCAAACAGCACATAAAAACAGAATCTGTCAAAAACAGAACAATCTCTAGGAATCTGTAAACTTCAAATACTTCTGTAACTCCAAAAATTCTGAAAAAATTAGGGCAACATAGGCAACAATCTTGTGCAAAAAGAATTAGTATTTTATCGCTCTTATGTTAAAAAAGAGAATTATTTTACTGGGTGTAAAAGTTTCTGTATTTCAGCAAGATCAAATCAACTATCACCGTAAGCCATCCCAAAGGTCTTACTTGGCACCAAAACTAATTAAAACATAAAAACACATCCAACCAGAGCCTAGATGAAAAAATTATTGAAAACCAGAACTAAAAAAGTAAGAACAAAAATAAAATTGGGTTACCTCCCAACAAGCGTTATTGTTTAACGCCCTTAGCTAGGCATAAAAACATAGATCTAGATGTTGTCATCTTTGGTATGCAATTCCTCAATTATACCTTTGGACCATATAGGAGGTTATTTAATCTTATTTATAATCACGCTCCTTGGTAAGAAAATAAGAAATTCATTCGTAACAAAAGGTTCCTTCATGATATTGACAAAATGAGGGTGAACACTCATCATCTTAGGATCTTCATTTTCCTCACTAGAAGATTCACCTCTATTTTTAGGAACATAAATAAACTTAGTAGCTTTGGTGGAAGGAAAATTCGGGGTAGTTTTAACGGAAGGAAAAGCGGAACCCAAGTTAGTAATAATATTCTCCAACTTATCAATCCTAGTGGAACCTTGATCCAACTTCTCATTAACTATGGGTTCTTTTTCCTTAAGATTCTTCAAAGCAACTCCTAACTTTGATCCATATTGATTAATATGATTATGAATCTTTCTATCCAAGTTTTCAATAAGATCTACAGCGTGGCAATTTTATTTTCAATAATATCATGCCTTTGCATCACATGTTTCAAGGTTAAATCAGTTTCATTAACCATAAGAGCTGATGGACCTACCAAATCTATCAAAGCATTATAAGCATCAAAAGTATGGCTCCCCAAGAAATTTCCCCCGGTAATAGTATCTAGAACATATTTATTCCAAGGGGTAACACCCACATAATTTTTTTGAAGGAGAACGGTAGTAGATTGCTTACGAGCAGATCTATTTTGAGCATTGCAAATTCTGTATCAAGCATCTTTTAAATTTTCTCCTTCCCTTTGCCTGAAATTAAGAACTTCACTGTAGGGAGTGCTAGCAATGGTAGGAGGATTAGCCATGGGAACAAATAAGACGATCTAGCACACGAGCAAACAAAAAGCAAACGAAAAAACGAATGGAAGAAGGGCGAATGAAAAGGCAAATCTTTTTGTGTTTTTCTAAAAACGTTTTAGAAGAGGGGGAGAGGAAAACGAGAGGCAAATGACAAATAATGTGTAAGGGCATATTTATCCCTACGGTGTTTTGGTGATTGATGACAATGCATTTGTCGACTAATCGGGTGCTTTGAGTTCTTTCAGATATTCATCCTTCGGCACGAAACGATTATTTCCCCTCGGCACTCTACTCAAGACGGTGTAGCTTCTTTCGTAACATTGTTGGTGGACTAAGTTTCGTAGTAGTCACCGTACTATCAAGAGGGGATCTTCTTCGGTACTGTTTGGGTGGAATCAACACGTACATGTCCTTCTCACACCCATCGTTTCTTTCCGCCTCTCTGGAGCTTCTCTTTTCTCCCCTGTGTGTATTTTCCTGGACCGAGCAGTAGTACCGCGGGCCACAGCGGTAGTACCGCTGAGGCTCACTAAGCGGCAGTACCGCTCCTCAGAGCGGTAGTACCGCTGGATGGCCTCAGCTGCAGTACCGCTGCGGCTCCGTGCTCCTACCGCCTCGTCCCTAGTGCGCTCTTTCTCGTGTCTGGGCTTTACGGCACTAGCTGCAGTATAGCGGTAGTACAGCTGAAGCTCAGTAAGCGGTAGTACCGCTCCTCGGAGCGGTAGTACCGCTGGATGGCCTCAGCCGCAGTACCGCTGCGGCTCCGTGCTCCTACCGCCTCGACTCGAGTGTGCATTTTCTCGTGTCGGGTTTTACGGTACTAGCTGCGGTAGTACTGGCGGTAGTGCTGCTTGTGAGCGGTAGTACCGCCCTGCCTCCGCGGTAGTACCGCTCTGGGTCCCAGCCCCAGCCCCTTCTCCTCTAGCGCGGCAGTACCGCCCTGCCCCCGCGGTACTACCGCTCTCTGCGGGGCTGAGTGGGGGGTAACGGTTGGTTTGTTCCCTCACTATAAAAGGGTGTCTTCTTCCCCCCTTTAACCCATCTCTTCCCCCAAGCTTCATTATTGCCCAAGCACCATTTATTGCTCAAGCTCCATTAAATAATCCAACCCTCCTTTTGCCCGATCTATCTCCCTAGCCAATCAAACTTGTTGATTTGCTCGGGAGTGGTTGAGAAGGCTCCGATCTACACTTCCACCAAGGGATTTTTGATTTCCCCACTCATCCTTAGCGGATCTTGTTACTCTTGGGTGTTTGAGCACCCTAGACGGTTGAGGTCACCTCGGAGCCATATTCCATTGTGGTGAAGCTTCGTGGTCTTGTTGGGAGCCTTCGATTAAGTTGTGGAGTTTGCCCCAACCTTGTTTGTAAAGGTTCGGTCGCCGCCTTCAAGGGCACCAATAGTGGAATCACGGCATCTCGCATTGTGTGAGGGCGTGAGGAGAATACGGTGGCCCTAGTGGCTTCTTGGGGAGCATTGTGCCTCCACACCGCTCCAACGGAGACGTACTTCCCCTCAAAAGGAAGGAACTTCGGTAACACATCCTCGTCTTCACCGGATCCACTCTTGGTTATCTCTTACCTTTACTTGTGCAAGCTCTTTAGTGTTTGTTCCCTTGCTTGCTTGTGTGCTTGTTGTTGTTGCATCATATAGGTTGTTCACCTAGTTGCACATCTAGACAACCTACTTTGATGCAAAGGTTAATTTGGTAAAGAAAAGCTAAAAATTGGTAGTTGCCTATTCACCCCCCCCTCTAGTCAACCATATCGATCCTTTCAATTGGTATCAGAGCCTCGTCTCTTTATTAAGGACTTTACCGTCCAAAGAGTATGGTTGATACCGTAGACGGTGTGGAGGAACACTCCGGTGTGAATCCGATCTCGTCTACGGGCGATGGGGGAACTTCGGTCTCTCGTGAGGAGTTCAATGTAGCCTTAGAGACATTGAAAACCTCCATGACGACCGAAGTTGAAAACATGTTTACTAAATTTCTTGAGGGGCTTAAACTATCCACCGCACCGTTGAAAGTGGGGGATCCCACCAACAAGGTGTCGGATGCTATCCCCGACAAGGGGGAAGCTAGTAGTGAAAAGGCTCCTTCTTCTAGTGGCAAGAATGGCACCGGCATCTTTGCCCATGTGGAACCACCACTTGTGTATCGTGGACCGGTTCCTTCTACTCATTTGAATCATGCCGGTCCTCCTCCTAAGATTGTGAAAAATGAGGATTTTGATTCTTGGGTTTACCGCTTTAAACGTCATTTAAATCATGTGAACACTAACCTTTGGAGAATCATTGAAGAAGGTTTCTACCCACATGATCCAAGCAACTTCACTCCTCGAGAAGCCGCGGACAATCAATTCAATGAGAATGCTCTCTTCATCATTCAAGATGCAATTCCACCAGAAGACCTACCTCATCTTCGTCCCTTCGCCTTGGCCAAAGATGCATGGCATTGTGTCGTGTCTCTCTACCGGGGAAGCGCAAGCATTCAACGCTCAAACTATGAAGTGGTACAAGATGAGGCCGATGAGTTTGCAATGAAGGAAGATGAAGAACCTCGTGAGCTTTATCGGAGAGTCACCAAACTCGCGGTCTCACTACGAGATCACGGGAGCAAGGACACGGATGAAAATTGGATCAAGCGCAAATTCCTCAAGGCAATGATGCCCTACCACAAGGCCATGTCCTCCGTCATCCGCCAAAGACCGTACTTCCACACTTTGACCTCAAGCGAGGTGTTGGATGAGTTTGTGGCCATGAACATTTTGGACAAGACCGCCGACAATGCGGTGCTCCGTTCTCAATGGGCAAAGAAGCCTAACCTTGCTTTGAAGGCCAAGCTCACCGTGGAAGAAGAAGAAGAGGAAGAGGAGGAGAGCAACCCCGAAGATACAAAGTATGCATATCATGAACACATGGCACTTGCTTCAAGGCAATTTTGGAGCAAGAAAAACTCAAGGCCCAACTTTAGCAAAAACACCTCGAGTGGCACGAGGGGCAAGCAACGTGTAAGGACTTGATACAATTGCGGCAACGTGAGTCATTTCGTTGCGGAATGCCCGTATGAGAAGAGGGAAGACAATGGTGGCAAACTCATCCGAAAGGACAAGGCCAAGTCGTTCCCCAACAAGAACAACTTCACCAAGAAGACTCCTCCCAAGGCCTTGGTTGTGCAAGAAGAGTACAATGAGGATGATAACGATGATGAAGATGATGAGTCGGTTGCCATGGCCTCCGTCGCCATTGCCACAACGTCACGAGTGTCTCTCTTCGACTCACCTAACGAGAGCATCAACGCCAAGTGCCTCATGGCGAAAGCCACCAACAAGGTAACCTCCAACATCAAAACTACCATCATTAATCATCCTTCCCCATCGGAGAGCATTAATGAAGTTGAGGGAGCTAATGTGGAGGCTAACGAGTTTGAGGCCTTTATGGGCAAACTCAAGGGAAAATCCAAGAAGCACTTTGTTGCTCTCTTGGAACAACTTGGTGAGGCCAATGACATGATCGAGGCTCACGAAGACACCATCTCAAAGATGGAAGGGCATAGTCGTGACTATGCCGATGAGATTTCGGATCTTTCCAATGCTCTTGAGGAAGAGCGTGGTCTTCGTTTGGCTCTTGAGGAGTCATACAACGTTGATCATGCTAAGTTAGAGAAAGATTATGATCATGCCCTCGTTGTTTCTCGTGTGCTAAATTCCGAGAAGGCCAAACTCGGAGTTGATCTTGCTAGACTCAAAGAGGAGTTTGATATACTTGACAAGGCCCACAAGGCCTTGAAGGGTATTCACGCTAGTCTCAAGGAGTCTCATGATCAACTCCAAGTGAAGCTAACTAAGGAGAAAGCAACTTTTCCTCATATGGTTTTAATTGATAATGCAAATGCTACTAACCCGTGTTGTGAGCATATACATCTTGTTGAGGAAAATGCTAAGTTGAAGGAGCAACTTGAGAGAGGCCTTGCGACTTGCATACAAGGCAAGAAGAACCTCAATGATCTCTTGATCAACCAAAAGGGAGGTGTGGCGAAGGAAGGGGTTGGGTACGTCCCCGACTCCAAAAACAAGAAGAAGAATGACAAGACCAAACGACCTCCTCCCCTCATGCAAACCTTTGTGAGGGCGGGAGAGAGTGTCCCCGAGGAGAAGAAGAAGAACAAAGTCAAGAAGGGCAATGTCACCTCACCCAACAAAGCCGGCGATTTTAATCCTTCTTATGTGTTGTGCCGTGCTAGTGATGGGCATGTTTATGCCAAATTTGTTGGTTCTCTTCATGAGTACATTGAATGGTCTATTTGGGTTCCTAAGACCCTTGTTACTAACATCAAAGGACCCATTACAAAATGGGTACCTAAAACCAAGCATTGATCTCTTGTAGGTGTTTGCTTCCGGTGGTGGATCATGGTTGCTCGATAGTGGAGCTACAAATCATATGACCGGAAGCAAGGACTTGGTGGTGGACGTGCACAAGGTTCCATCTATGCCCACCAATGTCGAGTGGGGTGACGCCTCATCTTCTAAGGTATTGGGACTTGGCAAGGTGGTCATCTCTCATGATCTCACGATCGAGAAGGTCATGCTTGTTGAGTCCCTTGCATACAATTTACTTTCCGTTCGTCAACTTGCAATCATGGGCTTTGCCACTTTCTTTGATATCGATACCGTGGCCCTCTTGTGGAGCAAGACTCTTAAAGTAGCCTTTGTTGGGCATGTCGAGAACGGTCTATATGTGATTAACTTTTCGGAGCGACCCACTAAGACCGCGACATGCCTAATGGCTAAAGTTGATGTGGGATGGCTTTGGCATCGCCGTTTAGCCCATGTCAATATGAGATCTTTGCAAAGTCTCCTAAAGGGGGACCATGTCCGTGGACTAACGAATGTTAGTTTTGCTAAAGATCGTGCTTGCAGTGCCTGTATCGAAGGAAAGCTACATGAGAAGGCTCACCCTCCCACGACTATCATTTATTCAAAGAGGCCTTTGGAGCTCCTTCACATGGATCTCTTTGGGCCTCCATCCTTCGATAGTCTTGGAGGTAGAAAGTATTGCTTGGTGATTGTGGATGACTACTCAAGGTACACGTGGGTGTATTTCTTCAAGAGGAAGAGCGAGACCCAACAAACCGTCATTGACTTTGCCAATGAAGCACAACGTCAACACAATGCAAAGATCTTGACAATAAGAAGTGACAACGGCACCGAGTTCAAGAACTACACCTTGGATGAATTTCTTAGTGATGAGGGAATCAAGCATCAATATTCCGCACCATACACCCCTCAACAAAACGGTGTTGCGGAGAGGAAGAACCGGACGTTGATGGATGCGGCAAGGACCATGATGGCGGAGTTCAAGTCTCCGTACAACTTTTGGGCCGAAGCCATCAACACCGCGTGTCATGCATCAAATCGGCTCTACCTCCGCAAGGGTTTGAACAAGACTCCTTATGAGATACTCACCGGTAACAAGCCCAACCTCAAGTACTTCCGGGTATTCGGGTGTAAGTGTTTCATTCTCAAGAAAGGTGTTCGGTTGTCTAAATTTGAGGCTAGAGCTTATGAGGGCATATTTGTTGGTTATGCTACAAACTCTCATGCTTACCGTGTCCTCAATAAATCCACGGGACTTATTGAGGAGACGTGTAACGTGGAGTTTGATGAGAATAACGGCTCCCAAGTGGAGCAAAGTGGCACTTGTGATGTAGGTGATGAAATTCCTCCTCAAGCCATAAGAAGAATGGGTGTTGGTTTCATCCTACCCATTGAGGAACCCCTTGTGGCCGAAGGAGAAGGACAATGCTCCACTCAAGTGGAGCCATCACCAACCCAAGGCCCACACGCTTCCGAAGAACAAAGTGAAGGCCCTCAACCTCGTGAACAAGACCTAGGGCAAGATCATACTCAAGACGGTGTTGACACACCAAGTGATGCCCAAGGTCAAGTTCTCTCCCCCGAGCAAGTTCAAGACCAAGAACAAGTTCATGACGACGCTCAAGATGATCAAGTAACCGCTCCTCAACTCACCACCGAGGAGGAATTAGAGCGTCGTGCCGCCAAAGTTGCTTCCAAGCTCTCCACCAAGGATCATCTCATGACGAATGTGCTTGGAAGCTTAAGAAAGGGGGTAAGCACTCGTAGACAATTAGCAAATTATTGTGAGCATCACGCGTTTGTCTCTTGTGTGGAACCTCACAAGGTCTATGAGGCGCTAGAAGATCCGGATTGGCTCAATGCCATGCATGAAGAACTCAACAACTTCGAGCGCAACAAAGTGTGGAGATTGGTGCCAAGGCCAACGGGGACCCACAATGTCATTGGAACCAAGTGGATATTCAAGAACAAGCAAGATGCCCATGGGATTATCATTCGCAACAAGGCTCGTTTGGTAGCACAAGGCTACTCCCAAGTCGAGGGTATCGACTACGGTGAAACCTTTGCTCCCGTTGCTCGTCTTGAATCCATTCGCATGTTGATTGCATATGCTTCTCATCATAACTTTAAGTTACATCAAATGGATGTGAAGAGTGCTTTTCTTAATGGTCCCATTAATGAATTGGTGTACGTCAAGCAACCCCCCGGGTTCGAGGATCCCTACTTTCCCGATCATGTGTATCAACTCGATAAGGCACTCTATGGCCTTAAACAAGCCCCACGTGCGTGGTATGACCACCTTACCGAGTTGTTACAAGACCGTGGGTTTGAAGTTGGGATAATCGACCCCACTCTTTTTACTAAGAAGGTCAAAGGGGAGTTGTTTGTGTGCCAATTATATGTTGATGATATTATCTTTGGTTCTCCTAACAAAGCTTTCAATGAGGAATTTGCCGCTCTCATGACCTCAAAGTTCGAGATGTCCTCCATGGGGGAGTTGAAGTTCTTTCTAGGGTTCGAAGTGAAGCAAAGAAGAGAAGGAACCTTCATCAATCAATCCAAATACACTCAAGACATGCTCAAGAGATTCAAGCTAAGTGACGTCAAGCCGGCTTCCACCCCAATGCCCACCAAGTGCCAACTTGACCTAGATCCCAATGGTAAAGTGGTGGATCAAAAGGTATATCGTTCCATGATTGGATCCTTGCTTTACCTTTGTGCATCTAGACCGGACATCATGTTGAGTGTGGGAATTTGTGCACGGTTTCAAGCCGCACCTAAGGAAAGTCACCATGTGGCGGTCAAACGAATCTTTCGATATTTGGCTCATACCCCAAACTTTGGCTTATGGTACCCAAGAGGATCAAACTTCAAGCTTGTAGGGTATTCGGATTCCGATTGGGCGGGAGACAAAGTGGATAGGAAGTCCACTTCCGGAGGGTGCCAATTCCTTGGTTGCTCTTTGGTAAGTTGGTCTTCCAAAAAGCAAAGTTGTGTGTCTCTCTCGTCCACCGAAGCGGAGTATGTTGCGGCCGGTAGTTGTTGTGCACAACTCTTATGGATGAGGCAAACTTTAAAGGATTACGGTGTCACTTGTGACAAAGTGCCTCTTTGGTGTGACAATAATAGTGCCATCAAGATTTCTCTCAACCCGGTGCAACACTTCAAGACAAAGCATATTGAGATTCGGTATCACTTCATCCGGAATCACATTAGGCGAGGAGAGATCAAGCTCAACTATGTCAACACTCATGACAACCTTGCAGATATTTTCACGAAGCCCTTGGATGAAGCAAGATTTCGCGAGTTAAGGCATGAGCTAAATATCATTGATTCGAGCAATGTTGCTTGAACCCGTGCACACCCTACCTCGCTCAATTTGTTGTCTAGTTTAGGTGTAGGCATGGACATAGGGGGAGTGTTGTTCTCTCAATGAACTCTCCCTCCCCCATTATGCATAAATCGATCAAGTCTTTCACTTTAGCCATTGTTGATGGCATGTGTGCTTAAAAGACGAGTTTTGGTCATGGGCCCAAGGTTAAAATCTTCGCGGCGCCATACCTCTTAAACTCAAACATAGGTGGCTTCGGCCACCGCCCTCTCTTGATGAGCGGTTTCTTGACCTCTTGCTGGTGTGTTCTCTTGCTTTTTGTTGCGGGTGGCTTCGGCGCCGTTTTTTTCTGAGCTAAGCCATGCTGTCTAGTTGCCGCGGTGTGCTGGGCGGTACTGCCGCGGTTGGTGAGCGGTACTGCCGCTGCTAAGCGGTACTACCGCTGGTGGTGGACTGTACTACCGCGGTAAGCGGTACTACCACCCCACCAGTGCGGTACTACCGCTGCGGGGCGGGGCCAAGGGGTTTTTATCGGGGCAGGGGGAGGTTTCTTCTCCCTCATACCCATTCGCTCGCCCCCTCGTGTCTCTCCCTCTCTCCAGCACCGTTCCGCCGCGGAAGGGCTCCGGTGGATCTCCTCCTCCGGGGCGTTCCTCTCCATTTCCTTCGGTGGAGTCGATCCCCACCACGTCCTCTTGCCATGGATGCCGGTATTGCCCCCGTTCCTTCTCTCTTTTGGTCTTGCTTTTAGTTCTTGTGCTTTAGGGGCAATGGTGGTTGCATCTCTAGATTTTTGGCTAAATCTAGGCTTGAGTTGGTTGGAGAAGGCAACTAGATCATCTAGATTGATGTTTGGTAGGATTATTTTTGAATTTGGTAGGCCGGTAGTGCCGGATCTGTCCACGGTAGTAGGAAACCACTGTTTCACCGCCTCGCGCTTTGAAACTGCTGTGTATCCGCCTCAAGCCGTACTACCGCTCCCTTTGGAGCGGTACTACCGCTTGACCTAGAGCGGTACTACCGCTCCCTTTGGGGCGGTACTACCGCTTGGGGCGGTACTACCGCGGGCAGGTCACGGTACTACCGCTGCATGCCAATTTCCATCATTCTCCTACCTTCCCTTGATCTTTTTGTTGTGTTTGTTGGCTTATGCTCGTTTCTTCTGGTTGTTTTGCCTCTTTTTGTGTTTGGCTCCAGGTGATGACATTTCCGAGCAGCAAGGTCGCCGTATCAACCCCGGGCGTGCCACCTCCAAGCGCTACCGGACCTCAGAGCCTGCCGGTGGTTCCTCGAGCACCCAACCGCCTCCAGCAAGTGCTTCTGCAAGTGTTCCTCCACCTCCACAACAATCGAAGCGAGCCGCCAACAAGCCAAAAGGGAAGACTGTGTCTGAGATGAACAACAAGGAGTTTTGGGAGAAGCGTCGCCGCAACCCCTATGCGGTGGACCAAGAACCCACTTTGGTCAACCGCCCGTTCTGGAACCGTTTTCAGTTTGCCATCTACTTTGATGTGATCAAGGCCAAGAAGAATCTGTTTGTTGATGTTCGCTCCATTGACACTGATGCTATGGAGAAGGACCCAGAGTACTTTGGAGAAGCCCTTCAGATGTGCACTCAGCTGAACATTCTCAGGATCATGCAGTTCAACAAGGACTTCGATGCGGATTTGGTGGCTCAATTCTATGCCACCGTCCATCTTGGAACAGATGGCGACAGGACTCTGACTTGGATGACCAATGGCAAGCTGCTTTCTGTCAAGTGGCGGGCGTTCATGGAGTTACTTGATGTGGTGGATAACGGGCTTGAGACTCCTGTCGGTTTCCGTCCTCACCGCAATGTTACATCCACCCACAAGCAAGCCCTTTGGCCCTACTGCACTGTGAAGGTTCACCCTGTCACTGAGAAGAAGACCTACGAGCTGTATCCGTATCTGGACATTCTTCATCGCATATTCCGTGAGACTCTCTTCCCTCGCATTGGGAATCTGGATCAGGTCCACTCCTACCTCGTGGACATGCTCCTTTTCTATCAGCATGAGAAGGAAGCAAACACTGGAGAGAGCCTGGATATCTCTCATGTCATGTGGTCTGAACTTCTGTCTGCCGTGTCTGAGCGCAAGTGTCCCATCTATGGTCCCTTCATCATGAGGCTCATTGAGAGGGCCTGGGCACAGACTTATCCCAGAGTGCTGCTAGAAACTGGAGATTTGGTTTCTCATGAGATCAAGCGTCTAAGGAAGAAGGACAACTGGACAGCGCCTCACACAGGGGGTCCTTCTACTACTGCTGCCACAGGGGGCCCGTCTGCTGCTGCTGCTGCTGCCATGGGAACTGAGGGTGAGGCTGCTACTGATGCCCACAATGAGGACTTTGGCCACTCCAGTGCAGAACCATCATGGGCCCAGAAGCTCAAGCGCAAGATGAAGAAGCTCTTCTGCATGGAGTCCCATGGTCAGTACTTGACTCATGTGGCGGAGAAAATGCCAGGACGCGCCACAAGGAGATCATGCGTCAGTTGGGCGCCATAGTTGTCAGTGGGTCTGAGGGACAGATCACTGAAGAAGAGGACTGGATTCATCAGAACTGCCACTGGACCGACTCCGATGCCGAGCAGTTTTCAACTCACGATGCAGATGCAGAGATGTGATGATCACCTGGAGTCATAGTGTCCCTCTCTGCCCTTTTTGGTGTCTCGCTGCCAAAGGGGGAGAGAGTGTAGGGATTTGCTTGTTTTGCCTCTTGTGTCGTGCTTTGTTTTAGTCTTGTGGTTTCCTGTGCGTTTCTCCAGGTTTGGTTTGTTGTGAGACCTAAGTTCCAGACATATGGTGTAAGACATATGCTACCTTTGTTATCTTATCTATGTGTTATGCACCTCAGTATCTTATAACTTGCATGCTTATCCTATCATATATGTGTTCTCATATATCTTGCTTAGGTTGTTGGTCTCTAAAATATAGGGGGAGCCGTGATCCTAGTATGTGTGCCATGCAGTCCAAAGCACTTATCTAGTGTGCACAACATCTAGGGGGAGCATTTCTATATTTTAAGAGGCGTGGGTTCTCTTGCATTCTATGTCATTACTCTTTTCTGTGCAAATCCCGTATTGTCATTAATCCACCAAAAAGGGGGAGATTGTAAGGGCATATTTATCCCTACGGTGTTTTGGTGATTGATGACAATGCATTTGCGGACTAATCGGGTGCTTTGAGTTCTTTCAGATATTCATCTTTCGGCACGAAACGATTATTTCCCCTCGGCACTCTACTCAAGACGGTGTAGCTTCTTTCGTAACATTGTTGGTGGACTAAGTTTCGTAGTAGTCACCGTACTATCAAGAGGGGATCTTCTTCGGTATGGTTTGGGTGGAATCAACACGTACACGTCCTTCTCACACCCACCGTTTCTTTCCGCCTCTCTGGAGCTTCTCTTTTCTCCCCTGTGTGTATTTTCCTGGACCGAGCGGTAGTACTGCGGGCCACAGCGGTAGTACCGCTGAGGCTCACTAAGCGGCAGTACCGCTCCTCGGAGCGGTAGTACCGCTGGATGGCCTCAGCTGCAGTACTGCTGCGGCTCCGTGCTCCTACCGCCTCGACCCTAGTGCGCTCTTTCTTGTGTCTGGGCTTTACGGCACTAGCTGCAGTATAGCGGTAGTACGGTTGAAGCTCAGTAAGCGGTAGTACCGCTCCTCGGAGCGGTAGTACCGCTGGATGGCCTCAGCTGCAGTACCGCTGCGGCTCCGTGCTCCTACCGCCTCGACTCAAGTGCGCATTTTCTCGTGTCGGGTTTTACGGTACTAGCTGCGGTAGTAGTGGCGGTAGTGCTGCTTGTGAGCGGTAGTACCGCCCTGCCTCCGCGGTAGTACCGCTCTGGGTCCCAGCCCCAGCCCCTTCTCCTCTAGCGCGGCAGTACCGCCCTGCCCCCGCGGTACTACCGCTCTCTGCGGGGCTGAGTGGGGGGTAACGGTTGGTTTGTTCCCTCACTATAAAAGGGTGTCTTCTTCCCCCCTTTAACCCATCTCTTCCCCCAAGCTTCATTATTGCCCAAGCACCATTTATTGCTCAAGCTCCATTAAATACTCCAACCCTCCTTTTGCCCGATCTATCTCCCTAGCCAATCAAACTTGTTGATTTGCTCGGGAGTGGTTGAGAAGGCTCCGATCTACACTTCCACCAAGGGATTTTTGATTCCCCCACTCATCCTTAGCGGATCTTGTTACTCTTGGGTGTTTGAGCACCCTAGATGGTTGAGGTCACCTCGGAGCCATATTCCATTGTGGTGAAGCTTCGTGGTCTTGTTGGGAGCCTCCGATTAAGTTGTGGAGTTTGCCCCAACCTTGTTTGTAAAGGTTCGGTCGCCGCCTTCAAGGGCACCAATAGTGGAATCACGGCATCTCGCATTGTGTGAGGGCGTGAGGAGAATACGGTGGCCCTAGTGGCTTCTTGGGGAGCATTGTGCCTCCACACCGCTCCAACGGAGACGTACTTCCCCTCAAAAGGAAGGAACTTCGGTAACACATCCTCGTCTTCACCGGATCCACTCTTGGTTATCTCTTACCTTTACTTGTGCAAGCTCTTTAGTGTTTGTTCCCTTGCTTGCTCTTGTGCTTGTTGTTGTTGCATCATATAGGTTGTTCACCTAGTTGCACATCTAGACAACCTACTTTGATGCAAAGGTTAATTTGGTAAAGAAAAGCTAAAAATTGGTAGTTGCCTATTCACCCCCCCCCCTCTAGACAACCATATCGATCCTTTCATAATGTAATGCAAGAGATGAGAGTTTATGATGGCTACTTGGTAGGCTTCACGTAGATCTCCCCGGCAACGGCGCCAGAAATTCTTCCTTCTACTTCTTGAGCTTGCGTTGGTTTTTCCCTTAAAAAGGAAAGGGTGATGTAGCAAAGTAGAGATACGTATTTCCCTCAATTAGGAACCAAGGTATCAATCCAGTAGGAGAAATGCGCAAGTCCCCAACAGCTGCACCTGCACAAACAATCAAACACTTGCACCAATGCGATAAAGGGGTAGTCAATCCCTTCACGCAGAGATAGATAAAACTAAATAAAAGATAAAATATTTTTGGGTTTTTTTGGTTTATAGATCTGGAAAATAAAAGATTGCAAAATAGTAGATCGGAAACAAATATGATGGAAAATAGACCCTGGGGCCATAGGTTTCACTAGAGGCTTCTCTCTTGATGGCAAATAATACGGTGGGTGAACAAATTACTGTCGAGCAAGTAATAGAAAAGCGCAAAGTTATGACGATATCTAAGGCAATGATTATGCATATAGGCATCATGTCCGTGTCAAGTAGACCGACTCCTGCCTGCATCAGTACTATTATGTTGGAAATATGCCCTAGAGGCAATAATAAATTGATTATTATTATATTTCCTTGCTCATGATAATCGTTTATTATCCATGCTAGAATTCTATTGATAGGAAACTCATATACATGTGTGGATACATAGACAACACCATGTCCCTAGTAAGCCTCTAGTTGACTAGCTCGTTGATTAATAGATGGTTACGGTTTCTTGACCATGGACATTGGATGTCGTTGATGACGGGATCACATCATTAGGAGAATGATGTGATGGACAAGACCCAATCCTAAGCCTAGCACATAGATCGTGTAGTTCGTTTGCTAAAGCTTTTCTAAATGTCAAGTATCATTTCCTTAGACCATGAGATTGTGCAACTCCCGGATACCGTAGGAATACTTTGGGTGTGCCAAACGTCACAACGTAACTGGGTGACTATAAAGGTGCACTACGGGTATCTCCGAAAGTGGCTATTGGGTTGGCACGAATCGAGACTGGGATTTGTCACTCCGTGTGACGGAGAGGTATCTCTGGGCCCACTCGGTAGGACATCATCATAATGTGCACAATGTGACCAAGGAGTTGATCACGGGATGATGTGTTACGGAACGAGTAAAGAGACTTGCCAGTAACGAGATTGAACAAGGTATCGGGATACCGACGATCGAATCTCGGGCAAGTATCGTACCGCTAGACAAAGGGAATTGTATACGGGATTGATCGAATCCTCGACATCGTGGTTCATCCGATGAGATCATCGTGGAACATGTGGGAACCAACATGGGTATCCAGATCCCGCTGTTGGTTATTGACCGGAGAACGTCTCGGTCATGTCTGCATGGTTCCCGAACCCGTAGGGTCTACACACTTAAGGTTCGATGACGCTAGGGTTATAAAGGAAGTTTGTATGTGGTTACCGAATGTTGTTCGGAGTCCCGGATGAGATCCCGGACGTCACGAGGAGTTCCGGAATGATCCGGAGGTAAAGATTTATATACGGGAAGTCCTATTTTGGTCACCGAAAAGGTTTCGGGTTTTATCGGTAACGTACCGGGACCACCGGGAGGGTCCCGGGGTCCACCAAGTGGGGCCACCAGCCCCGGAGGCTTGCATGGGCCAAGAGTGGGAAGGGACCAGCCCCTGAGTGGGCTGGTGCACCTCCCACAAGGCCCAAGGCGCAGCTAGGAGGAGAAAGGGGAAACCCTAGGCGCAGATGGGCCTAAGGCCCACCCTAGGGCGCGCCCCCCTCTCCCCCTCTTGGCCGCCCCCCTCCATCCCATCTAGGGCTGCCGCCCCCCTAGGGGTGGGAACCCTAGAGGGGGCGCGCCCTCCTCCCCTTCCCCTATATATACTTGAGGTTAGGGGGCTGCAAGACACACAATTTGATCTCTCTTTGGCGCAGCCCTAATCCTCTCCCTCCTCATCTCTTGTGGTGCTTGGCGAAGCCTGCTGGAGTACCACGCTCCTCCACCACCACCACGCCGTTGTGCTGCTGCTGGATGGAGTCTTCCTCAACCTCTCCCTCTCTCCTTGCTGGATCAAGGCATGGGAGACGTCACCGGGCTATACGTGTGTTGAACACGGAGGTGCCGTCCGTTCGGCACTAAGGATCTCCCATGATTTGGATCACGACGAGTACGACTCCTTCAACCCCGTTCTCTTGAACGCTTCCGCATAGCGATCTACAAGGGTATGTAGATGCACTCTCCTTCCCCTTGTTGCTATTCTCCATAGGTAGATCTTGGTGACACGTAGGAAAATTTTGAATTTCTGCTACGTTCCCCAACAGTGGCATCATGAGCTAGGTCTATTGCGTAGATTCTATGCACGAGTAGAACACAATGTTGTTGTGGGCGTTGATTTTGTTCAATATGCTTACCGTTACTAGTCCAATCTTGTTTCGATGGTATTGTGGGATGAAGCGGCCCGGACCGACCTTACACGTACTCTTACGTGGGACTGGTTCCACCGACTGACATGCACTAGTTGCATAAGGTGGCTAGCCGGTGTCTGTCTCTCCCACTTTAGTCGGATCGGATTCGATGAAAAGGGTCCTTATGAAGGGTAAATAGCAATTGGCATATCACATTGTGGTTTTTGCATAGGTAAGAAACATTCTTGCTAGAAACCCATAGCAGCCACGTAAAACATGCAAACAACAATTAGAGGACGTCTAACTTGTTTTTGCAGGGTATGCTATGTGATGTGATATGGCCAAAAGGATGTGATGAATGATATATGTGATGTATGAGATTGATCATGTTCTTGTAATAGGAATCACGACTTGCATGTCGATGAGTATGACAACCGGCAGGAGCCATAGGAGTTGTCTTTATTTATTGTATGACCTGCGTGTCATTGAACAACGCCATGTAATTACTTTACTTTATTGCTAACCGGTAGCCATAGTAGTAGAAGTAATAGTTGGCGAGCAACTTCATGGAGACACGATGATGGAGATCATGATGATGGAGATCATGGTGTCATGCCGGTGACAAGATGATCATGGAGCCCCAAGATGGAGATCAAAGGAGCTATATGATATTGGCCATATCATGTCACTATTATTTGATTGCATGTGATGTTTATCATGTTTTTGCATCTTGTTTACTTAGAACGACGGTAGTAAATAAGATGATCCCTCATAATAATTTCAAGAAAGTGTTCCCCCTAACTGTGCACCGTTGCGACAGTTCGTTGTTTCGAAGCACCACGTGATGATCGGGTGTGATAGATTCTAACGTTCACATACAACGGGTGTAAGACAGATTTACACACGCGAAACACTTAGGTTGACTTGACGAGCCTAGCATGTACAGACATGGCCTCGGAACACAAGAGACCGAAAGGTCGAGCATGAGTCGTATGGTAGATACGATCAACATGAAGATGTTCACCGATGATGACTAGTCCGTCTCACGTGATGATCGGACACGGCCTAGTTGACTCGGATCATGTAATCACTTAGATGACTAGAGGGATGTCTATCTGAGTGGGAGTTCATAAGATGAACTTAATTATCCTGAACATAGTCAAAAGGTCTTCGCAAATTATGTCGTAGCTCGCGCTTCAGTTCTACTGTTTAGATATGTTCCTAGAGAAAATTTAGTTGAAAGTTGATAGTAGCAATTATGCGGACTAGGTCCGTAAACTGAGGATTGTCCTCATTGCTTCATAGAAGGCTTATGTCCTTAATGCACCGCTCAGTGTGCTGAACCTCGAACGTCGTCTGTGGATGTTGCGAACATCTGACATACACATTTTGATAACTACGTGATAGTTCAGTTAAACGGTTTAGAGTTGAGGCACCGAAGACGTTTTGAAACGTCGCGAAACATATGAGATGTTTCGAGGGCTGAAATTGGGATTTCAGGCTCGTGCCCACGTCAAGAGGTATAAGACCTCCGACGATTTTCTTAGCCTGCAAACTAAGGGAGAAAAGCTCAATTGTTGAGCTTGTGCTCAGATTGTCTGAGTACAACAATCATTTGAATCGAGTGGGAGTTGATCTTCCAGATGAGATAGTGATGTTTCTCCGAAGTCATTACCACCAAGCTGCTAGAGCTTCGTGATGAACTATAATATATCAGGGACATATATGATGATCCTTGAGATATTCGCGATGTTTGACACCACAAAAGTAGAAATCAAGAAGGAGCATCAATTGTTGATGGTTGGTGAAACCACTAGTTTCAAGAAGGGCAAGGGCAAGAAGGGATACTTCATGAAACGGCAAATCAGCTGCTGCTCTAGTGAAGAAACCCAAAGTTGAACCCAAACCCGAGACTAAGTGCTTCTGTAATAAGGGGAACAGCCACTGGAGCAGAATTACCCTAGATACTTGGTAGATGAGAAGGCTGGCAAGGTCGGTAGAAGTATATTGGATATACATTGTGTTAATGTGTACTTTACTAGTACTCCTAGTAGCACCAGGGTATTAGATACCGGTTCGGTTACTAAGTGTTAGTAACTCGAAATAAAAGCTACGGAATAAACGGAGACTAGCTAAAAGGTGAGATGACGATATGTGTTGGAAGTATTTCCAAGGTTGATCAAATATCGTACGCTCCCTCTACCATCAAGATTGGTGTTTGCGTTGAGCATAGACATGATTGGATTATGTCTATCGCAATACGGTTATTCATTTAAGGAGAATAATGGTTACTCTGTTTATTTGAATAATACCTTCAATGGTCTTGCACCTAAAATGAATGGTTTATTGAATCTCGATCGTAGTGATACACATGTTCATGCCAAAAGATATAAGATAGTAATGATAGTACCACCTACTTGTGGCACTGCCACGTAAGTCATATCGGTATAAAACGCATGAAGAAGCTCCATGTTGATGGATCTTTGGGCTCACTCGTTTTTGAAAAGTTTGAGACATGCGAACCATGTCTATTGGTGTATATGCATGAAGAAACTCCATGCAAATGGACCGTTTGGACTCACTTGATTTTGAATCACTTGAGACATGCAAATCATACCACATGGGCAAGATGACTGAAAGCCTCGTTTTCAGTAAAATGGAACTAGAAAGCAACTTGTTGGAAGTAATACATTTTGATGTGTGCAGTCCAATGAGTGCTGAGGCATGTAGTGGATATCGTTATGTTCTTACTTCACAGATGATTTGAGTAGATGTTGAGTATATTTACTTGATGAATCATGAGTCTGAATTATTGAAAGGTTCAAGTAATTTCAGGGTGAAGTTGAAAGATCGTCGTGACAAGAGGATAAAAGATCTATGATATGATCATAGAGATGAATATCTGAATTACGAGTTTGGCACAGAATTAAGACATTGTGGAAATTGTTTCACAACTAATACAGCCTGGAACACCATAGTGTGATGGTGTGTCCGAACATCATAACTGCACCCTATTGGATATGATGCATACCATGATGTCTCTTATCGAATTACCACGATAGTTTATGGGTTAGGCATTAGAGACAACCACATTTACTTTAAATAGGGCACCACGTAATTCCGATGAGATGACACCGTATGAACTATGGTTTAGAGAAACCTAAGCTGTCATTTCTTAAAAGTTTGGGGCTGCGACGCTTATGTGAAAAAGTTTCAGGCTGATAAGCTCGAACCCAAAGCGGATAAATGCATCTTCATAGGACACCCAAAACAGTTGGGTATACCTCCTGTCTCAGATCCGAAAGCAATAAGGGATTGTTTCTAGAATCGGGTCCTTTCTCGAGGAAACGTTTCTCTCGAAGGAATTGAGTGGGAGGATGGTGGAGACTTGATGAGGTTATTGAACCGTCACTTCAACTAGTGTATAGCAGGGCACAAAGAGTTGTTCCTGTGGCACCTACACCAATTGAAGTGGAAGCTTATGATAGTGATCATGAAACTTCAGATCAAGTCACTACCAAACCTCGTGGGATGACAAGGATGCGTACTACTTCAGAGTGGTACGTAATCCTGTCTTGGAAGTCATGTTGCTAGACAACAATGAACCTACGAGCTATGGAGAAGCGATGGTGGGCCCGAATTCCGATAAATGGCTCGAGGCCATAAAATCCGAGAGAGGATCCATGTATGAAAACAAAGTGTAGACTTTGGCAGAACGGCTTGATGGTCATAAGGCTATTGAGTACAGATGGATTTTAAAAGGAAGACGGACAATGATGGTAAGTATCACCATTAAGAAAGCTCGACTTGTCGTTAAGATGTTTTCCGACAAGTTCAAGGAGTTGACTACGATGAGACTTTCTCACTCGTAGCGATGCTAAGAGTCTGTTGGAATTATATTAGCGATTACTGCATTATTTATGAAATCTTGTAGATAGGATGTCAAAACATTGTTTCCTCGACGATTTTCTTGAGGAAAGGTTGTATGTGATACAACCGGAAGGTTTTGTCAATCCTGAAAGATGCTAATAAGTATGCAAAGCTCCAGCAATCCTTCTAAGGACTGGAGTAAGCATTTCGGAGTTGGAATGTATGCTTTGATGAGATGATCAAAGATTTTGGGTATATACAAAGTTTATGAGAAACTTGTATTTCCAAAGAAGTGAGTGGGAGCACTATAGAATTTCCGATGAGTATGTTGTTACATTGTTGATCGGAAATGATGTAGAATTTCTGGAAAGCATATAGGGTTATTTGAAAGTGTTTTTCAATGGAAAGCCTGGATTAAGCTACTTGAACGTTGAGCATCAAGATCTATAAGGATAGATCAAAACGCTTAATGGTACTTTCAAATGAGTACATACCTTGACATGATCTTGAAGGTGTTCAAGATGGATCAGTCAAAGAAGGAGTTCTTGCCTGAGTTGTAAGGTATGAAGTTAAGACTTAAAGCTCGACCACGGCAGAAGAAAGAGAAAGGACGAATGTCGTCCCCTATGCTTTTGTCATAGGCTCTATACGGTATGCCATGCTGAGTACCGCACCTGATGTGTGCCTTGCCACATGTCTGGCAAGAGGGTACAAAGGTGATCCAGGAGTGGATCACTAGATAGCGGTCAAAATTGTCCTTGGAGTAATAAGGACATGTTTCTCGATTATGGAGGTGATAAAGAGTTCGGCGTAAAGGGTTACATCGATGCAAGCTTTAACACCTATCCGAATGACTCTGAGTAGCAAACCGGATACGTATAGTGGAGCAACCATTTGGAATAGCTCCAAGTGGAGCGTGGAAGCAGCATTTATAATATGACCTAGAGATTTGCGAAGTACATACGGATCTGAATGTTGCAGACCCGTTGACTAAAACCTCTCTCACAAGCAAAACATGATCAAACCCAGAACTCATTGAGTCTTAATCACATGATGATGTGAACTAGTTTAGTGACACTAGTAAACTCTTTGGATGTTGGTCACATGGCGATGTGACCTGTGAGTGTTAATCACATGGCGATGTGAACTAGATTATTGACTCTAGTGCAAGTGGGAGACTGTTGGAAATATGCCCTAGAGGCAATAATAAATTGATTATTATTATATTTCCTTGTTCATGATAATCGTTTATTATCCATGCTAGAATTGTATTGATAGGAAACTCAGATACATGTGTGGATACATAGACAACACCATGTCCCTAGTAAGCCTCTAGTTGACTAGCTCGTTGATCAATAGATGGTTACGGTTTCCTGACCATGGACATTGGATGTCGTTGATGACGGGATCACATCATTAGGAGAATGATGTGATGGACAAGACCCAATCCTAAGCCTAGCACATAGATCGTGTAGTTCGTATGCTAAAGCTTTTCTAATGTCAAGTATCATTTCCTTAGACCATGAGATTGTGCAACTCCCGGATACCGTAGGAATACTTTGGGTGTGCCAAACGTCACAACGTAACTGGGTGGCTATAAAGGTGCACTACGGGTATCTCCGAAAGTGTCTGTTGGGTTGGCACGAATCGAGACTGGGATTTGTCACTCCGTGTGACGGAGAGGTATCTCTGGGCCCACTCGGTAGGACATCATCATAATGTGCACAATGTGACCAAGGAGTTGATCACGGGATGATGTGTTACGGAACGAGTAAAGAGACTTGCCAGTAACGAGATTGAACAAGGTATCGGGATACCGACGATCGAATCTCGGGCAAGTATCGTACCGCTAGACAAAGGGAATTGTATACGGGATTGATCGAATCCTCGACATCGTGGTTCATCCGATGAGATCATCGTGGAACATGTGGGAACCAACATGGGTATCCAGATCCCGCTGTTGGTTATTGACCGGAGAACGTCTCGGTCATGTCTGCATGGTTCCCGAACCCGTAGGGTCTACACACTTAAGGTTTGATGACGCTAGGGTTATAAAGGAAGTTTGTATGTGGTTACCGAATGTTGTTCGGAGTCCCGGATGAGATCCCGGACTTCACGAGGAGTTCCGGAATGGTCCGGAGGTAAAGATTTATATATGGGAAGTCCTATTTTGGTCACCGGAAAGGTTTCGGGTTTTATCGGTAACGTGTCGGGGCCACCGGGAGGGTCCTGGGGGTCCACCAAGTGGGGCCACCAGCCCCGGAGGCTTGCATGGGCCAAGATTGGGAAGGGACCAGCCCCTGAGTGGGCTGGTGCGCCTCCCACAAGGCCCAAGGCGCAGCTAGGAGGAGAAAGGGGAAACCCTAGGCGCAGATGGGCCTAAGGCCCACCCTAGGGCGCGCCCCCCTCTCCCCCTCTTGGCCGCCCCCCTCCATCCCATCTAGGGTTGCCGCCCCCCTAGGGGTGGGAACCCTAAAGGGGGCGCACCCTCCTCCCCTTCCCCTATATATACTTGAGGTTAGGGGGCTGCAAGACACACGATTTGATCTCTCCCTGGCGCAGCCCTACTCCCCTCCCTCCTCATCTCTTGTGGTGCTTGGCGAAGCCCTGCTGGAGTACCACGCTCCTCCACCACCACCACGCCGTTGTGCTGCTGCTGGTTGGAGTCTTCCTCAACCTCTCCCTCTCTCCTTGCTGGATCAAGGCATGGGAGACGTCACCGGGTTGTACGTGTGTTGAACACGGAGGTGTCATCCGTTCGACACTAAGGATCTCCGGTGATTTGGATCACGACGAGTACGACTCCTTCAACCCCGTTCTCTTGAACGCTTCCGCATAGCGATCTACAAGGGTATGTAGATGCACTCTCCTTCCCCTCGTTGCTAGTTTCTCCATAGATAGATCTTGGTGAGACATAGGAAAATTTTGAATTTCTGCTACGTTCCCCAACATATTACTCCACACATCGACCGCTATCAGGCATGCATCTAGAGTATTAAGTTCATAAAGAACGGAGTAACGCCTTAAGTAAGATGACATGATGTAGAGGAATAAACTTAAGCAATATGATGAAAACCCCTTCTTTTTATCCTCGATGGCAACAATTCAATACGTGTCTCGCTACCCCTACTTTGTCACTGGATGAAATCACACAAGATTGAACCCAAAGCTAAGCACCTCTCTCATTGCAAGAAAAACCAATCTAGTTGGATAAACCAAACCGGTAATTCGAAGAGAAATACAAAGATATCAAATCAAGCATATAAGAATTCAGAGAAGATTCAAATAATATTCATAGATAAGCTAGTCATAAATCCACAATTCATCGGATCTCGACAAACACACCGCAAAAGAAGATTGCATCGGATAGATCTTCAAGAACATCGAGGAGAACATGGTATTGAGATTCAAACAGAGAAGAAGCCATCTAGCTAATAGCTATGGACCCGTAGGTCTGTGGTAAACTACTCACGCTTCATTGGAAGGGCAATAGTGTTGATGTAGATGGCCTCCGTGATCGAATCCCCTTCGGCAGGATGCCGGAAAAGGCCCCAAGATGGGATGTCACGGGAACAGAAGGTTGCGGCGGCGGAAAATTATTTTGGTGGATTGCTCCGAGGTTTTGGAACATATGTGAATATATAGGACGAAGAAGTCGGTCAGGGGACCCCCGAGGGGGGCGCGCCGTCCACCCTTGCCGCCGCCTCGTGGGTCTTCTGGCTTGGACTCCAAGTCCTCTGGGTGTCTTCTGGTCCAAGAAAAATCATTGTAAAATTTTATTTTGTTTGGACTCCTTTTGGTATTCCTTTTCTGCGAAACTCAAAAACAAAAAAAAAAACAAAAACTGACACTGGACTCTCGATTAATAGGTTAATCCTAAAAATAATATAAAATAGTATAATAATGCTTATAAAACATTTAAAACAAATAATATAATGTCATGAAACAATAAAATTTTTACAGATACGTTGGATGAGGGAAGAACGGTGGACGAAGGCAACAGCTCCGACGCTGGAAATGATGTACGGACACAAGAGGTGGGTGGTGACTTGGTCATTTTGCTGTAATTCGCGGTGGGCCTGGCCCGTCTGGTCCGACGTGGCCATTGTTTGTATAACTGGATCTTAACGAATAATTACATTGAGTATGGATGGATGAGGCATGATACGTGGTGTAGCACACTTGGAAGACTTCTCCTATTCATGCGGAGTGATGTCATTTCTGTATCCTCTAGAAGTAGCTAGCTAACCTAAAGGAAAAAGGTAGCTACCTATGAGTAATAATTTCTTCAAATGGAAGAAAAACAAAGCACCAGCCATACATGGACCAAATTAATACCAGGTGGACCTTTTCATGTAGAGTTCTACTAGCTAGGTTGTTGCTACGAACCTCATGGATATGTGGAACCTTACATTAATTTTTTGGCTCAATCGTATCAACAGATTACATAATAATGAGGATCAACATGGTTGGTGTACCAAAAGCAAGCAGGTTCGGCACCCAGACAACAAGATTCTAGGTGGACAGGACAGCAATTTCCAGCAGGATCTCCTTTACAATCTTTGGTCCGAAGCTGCAACCAGTCCAAATGTTTTGGGAGTGAGAATGTCCTCCCTACCTGCTTCTGTCTTTAATTGTGTTTAAGCTTATTTTTACACCTAGTGACCGGCCGGGGCGTGCCATCAACTCCAGCTAATACTTTGATTATTTAAGAAGAAAACCCAAACTACACGAGGCTTCCTAATCAGTGACACGACTAAATATGGGAGCACTATGCATGCATGCCATGAGTTTCCATTCACACTTTGATTGATTAAGAAAACTCCCAATGGAGTAATAAGCTATGCGGAGCAATCCGATCAACAAACTAGGCTTCCAAAACAACAGCACTGCTAATAATTGATGAACTTAGAAGACTATAAGACAAATCAAATGGAGGAATAGACCAGGCAACGAACAAATGAAGGAGCTGGCGGACACCAAGCTCGGCCAGCATAAGTCCAACCACGGCCACATCACGGTGACCCTAGCTACAGTGGTCATTCCCACGCGACCAATCAGGCAACAGACGGTCGTATTAATATGGTCGACAGCGAATGACTTGACCACATCTTTACACGTTTGTCGGTCCAAATCATTCAACGACACTTGAACTAATCAAAACTCTTCAACACATGGTATTTTTTTTCTCTCTAGCGTGTGCTGATTTCTCTTGAGACAGCGGCCACGCACCCATACAGTATAGCTTGTGCCACGATATACTACTACTTTATTTTTGGTCTCACATTTGGAGATATATCATGATCCTTCCGTGACCGTGTCAAGGGAAGATCCCATCCAAGCCCGACAAAAGGCCTCACTCTTTGACAATTCAAGGATGGTGAGATTTGATTGGGCCATGCATCATCAACAAGTGGAAATTAATTGACTGAAGGAACTAATTTACGCCTTGCATTTTCCTTGCTTAATTTTCTTGTCGTTGCGAGGATCCTTGTTGTTTTGTTTGAACACCCTTGTTTAATTTCTTCAAGGTAGAACTTGTCCGATTTGACTGGTCCGCTGTGCTTCGATCAAATCAACTCAAATTTATAATGTGCAACGGGAGATTGCATCTTAATGGAATACCATTACCTTGTCTAGTGGTTGAACAAGCTTTTGACAACATTAGGGCATTAGGCTGCCAAAACTTGGAAAGGATCAAGTACAAGCAATGTGTCCCTCACACGGAAGGTCTTTAATTGATTGATTTTACTTGTGCTCAATTATATATGTTTTTTCTACGTGGTCATACATACATGTATGGATTATTATTATTTTTTCTTAACTTCGGTGACTTTATCAAATAATAATCTTGCCCAATACAAGGATAGGAATCAAGAATGAAGATGGTCGATCTTTCCATACCGCTCCTATGCTCTCTCTAAAGCTAAACCTAGTAATCACGTAAGCAACAACATTAGCCTGTCGAACAAAGTCACAGCCCTGCCAAAACTAATCATCAAAGTTCGTACAATTAATATGGTGTTTAATAAAAGGACACCAGAAAAATGATTCAGTGTCGTGTCCATGCGAATGGCAAAGGTGTATGGTTGGAAGACCTGTAGTGTCTTAGCAAAATGTTATGCCGAGTTGCCAACGAGCAGGATTAACCTATTAGTACCAACCCAATTGATGTTGAAAAGTGGTTGCGTATGCTCAAAATAGGTTCCGCAGTGTTATGTACTCCCTCCGTTCCTAAATAATTGTCTTTTTAGAGATTTCAACAAGTGACTACATACGGAGCAAAATGAGTGAACCTACACTTTAAAACATGTCTACATACATCCATATGTTGTAGTCCATTTGAGATGGCTAGAAAGACAATTATTTAGGAACGGAGAGAGTAAGATGGAGTTTAAAGAGTTACCGAGAAGTCCATGAATCCTCGGATTTGGCTGTGTTTGCTTAATGTTTTGGAATCTCTAAATACGCTATGCTCGCTAAGTTTTAAGGTCTCGCAATCAATTGAGATCTCCAATTTAGAACTGGGTCAACAATTTTTCAAGGAGATGTCTCATTCAATTATTTTAATTCACTATGCTCCTTAATTTTGCAGCTTTTCCATTCTATTGATGTATTCAATTTTGAATTTGGTTTACGATTTTGACAGAGTCAAGAAATTCTCAAAGACTTCCCTCCTTCAATTTTCTAAACTCACTATGCTCCTTAATTTTGGAGCTTTTCCATTCCATTGAGGTATTCAATTTTGGATACGATTTTGACCAAGTCCATGATTTTTTAAGTCAATTGGCAGCAAATGGTCGATAAAAATATATCAATTCAGCGCACCCTCTCACCACTTAGACAACACACAGGCGCGGAAAATTTTCCCACATAAGTATGGATTGATTAGCATATAACACAGAATCACACCAAAAAAGACCCACCAAAACATTGTATTATAAAAAAAGAAAACACGCTCCATCATCTTCCCCACTCGACAAACCAAATGCTCCCTCAGTTCCAAAATATAAAAGGTGCATTTGATGTTTGAAAGGCAAATCTCTTCAACTCTGACCAAAGTCGGAGCGAAAATTATGGACACTCACAATACTAGATAAATAAAACATAAAATTCATTTCACGATGAATCTAATGACACCGATTCGATATTATGAACATTTATACATTTCTCTACAATTTTGGCCAAGCCTAAAGAGGTTTGGTTTTTCGAAAAACTAACACACGTTATATTTTGAAACAGATGGAGTAATAATAAATAAATAAATAAATAAATAAATAAATGAAAATCCAACAACATCGACAGCGCAGCAAAGCGCGTCCAATCCTCCTGACAACGATGCCGAAAGTGCCTGGAGCTATGAAGTTTGTCCCGAAATCATTTCGTCTCGATTGTGGAATTGATTCTGTCCAATGGCCTGAATTTGTTTTGCGTCTAGTTGGAAGCTCAAGCAAGGAAATTGCGGGATTTTCGTTGAAATTTTTGCGTGCCAACAGCAAGTATGAGATGCAAAAAGCATGGCACCGAAGGAAGAAGTGTTGTGCGGCATGAGCAGCGAGGCAGGCAGAAGCGAACAAGCGAGCGTCACATGCCGACAGGGCCGCGCGGAGGACTGATGAACGCGTCGCACCGCGCCACCGTCCCCGGCCGCCTCGCCCGCTCCCGCTTGAACCAACCAACCAACCAACGAGCGAGAGCGAATCGCCCGCCCCGACAAAACAATCTCCCGATCCCATCCGACCCGATCCCAACCCCAACCCCGCCCACCGGCTGCCGTTACCCCTTTATTTTATTTTTCCTCACAAAAAACGGCTGCCGTTACCCGCCCGGCCGTTGCATTATTATCAGCACTCCTATAGTTGGTGCCATGAGATGAGAGTATCTTGATTTCCATGCTTTCCCGATGAAATAACAGGCAGTGCGTGATGGAGTGATGGATACTCCTCCCCTCTACTCCCACCACCACCACCACCACCACTAATGATGTGATGATTAGCTAGGCCCGCCGCTAATCCCGTGGGCAAAAATAGCCGGATCAGCTGGCGAGGCAGGCAGTGGACTAGTGTTAGTAGAGCACCTTTTTGTGCTGGGAACTCAACTCAACTGATCCGATCCGAAAAGCAATAGTAGTTTATTCATATTCATTCATTAAGCCGCTCATCACAAAGTATAGGGTAGTACCACTCGCCTAATCCGCTCCCCTTTAGCCCTCCGCCCCTACCCTATTTAGCCCGCGTGTCAGCTGCAGTCTGGAGGAATCTGCCCTGCTGCCCTGCTGCACCTGAGGGAGACTGGAGAGGAGGCAGCCGAGCGCGCACAGACGGACCGCTTCGTCCTCGGCTTGGAGGGATCTGCTGCCGCGCCTGCGCCGCTTTCAGAGGTGAGCGACTGGTCGACGGACGGACGGATGGATGGATGAATCGCGGCGCTGTCGGTCGGGGCTCGCTTTCCTTCCTTTTCCTCTGCGGCAGCGCCCGTCTCTCTCTGACCCCAAAATTCCCTCTTTCTTTCTCGTGTGCCTTTCGCCCAGCCTTTCTCAGCGAGCTGCCTCTGCTCTGATGGTGGCGGTGCTGGCGGCGGCGGGAAAGCTTCTGGCGGTGGGGGTTAAAGGCGGGGGGGCTGCCTGATTCTGCTGGGATTGTTCGCTTTGCGCTGCTGCTGTGCCGGGCGGTGCGGTGAGAGGAGGAGGAGGAGGAGGAGGAGGGGATGATTACGTTCGTGGACTCGGCGGCGGGGGAGCGGGAGAGGGGGGACGGCCCGCGCTGCCTCGACCCGCAGCTCTGGCACGCCTGCGCCGGCGGCATGGTGCAGATGCCGCCGCCCGGCTCCAGGGTCTACTACTTCCCGCAGGGCCACGCGGAGCATGCGCAGGGCCAGGCCGGCGCCGTCGACTTCCCGCCCGGTGCCCGGCTGCAGGCGCTCGTCCTCTGCCGCGTCGCCGCCGTCCGCTTCATGGCCGATCCGGACACCGACGAGGTCTTCGCCAAGATCCGCCTCGTCCCCGCCCGGTCCCAGGACGCCGCCGACGCCGACGACGCCATTGCCGCCGCCGCCGCGGCCCAGGAGGACAAGCCCGCCTCCTTCGCCAAGACGCTCACGCAGTCCGACGCCAACAACGGCGGCGGCTTCTCCGTGCCGCGCTACTGCGCCGAGACCATCTTCCCGCGGCTCGACTACTCCGCCGACCCGCCCGTCCAGACCGTGCTCGCCAAGGACGTGCACGGCGTCGTCTGGAAGTTCCGCCACATCTACCGCGGCACGCCGCGCCGCCACCTGCTCACCACGGGGTGGAGCTCCTTCGTCAACCAGAAGAAGCTCGTCGCCGGGGACTCCATCGTCTTCATGAGGACCGAGAACGGGGATCTCTGCGTCGGCATCCGCCGCGCCAAGAAGGGGCGCATCGGCGGCCCGGAGCTGCTGCCCCCGCCCTCGCCGGCGGCGGGCGGCAATTACGGAGGGTTCTCCATGTTCCTCAGGGGGGAGGAGGACGGCGGCGGCAACAAGATGATGGGGGCGAGGGGGAAGGCCAGGGTCAGGGTGCGGCCGGAGGAGGTCGCCGAGGCGGCCAATCTCGCCGCCAGCGGGCAGCCGTTCGACGTGCTCTACTACCCGAGGGCGAGCACGCCGGAGTTCTGCGTGAGGGCGGCCGCGGTCAGGGCGGCGATGCGCACCCAGTGGTGCCCCGGCATGAGGTTCAAGATGGCCTTCGAGACGGAGGACTCGTCCAGGATCAGCTGGTTCATGGGGACTGTGTCGGCCGTGCAGGTGGCCGACCCCATTCGATGGCCCAATTCACCTTGGAGACTTCTTCAGGTACCACATCTCCACTCCTCCATCACTCATCTCATCTCTAGTTGTATTAAATTGTGTACAAATCCACCCTCTCAAGGACAGCACCACAAGATTGCATTCCATCTATTGACTGGGATTGACTGGGAGTAATTGAATTGATTGCATTTGACTGTCAAAATGCTGAAGAATTCTTTCTTGTCTTTGGTACTATGGCCTTGTGCTGCAGGTGACCTGGGATGAACCGGACCTGCTGCAGAATGTGAAGAGGGTGAGCCCATGGCTGGTTGAGCTGGTCTCAAACATGCCGGCCATTCACCTCGCTCCGTTCTCGCCGCCCCGGAAGAAGCTCTGCGTTCCGTTCTACCCCGACCTCCCGGCCGACGGCCAGTTTCCAGCCCCGATGTTCCACGGAAACCCACTCGGACGCCGCGGCGGCGTCGGTCCGATGTGCTATTTCCCGGACGGCACTCCTGCAGGCATACAGGGAGCCAGGCATGCTCAATTTGGTATACCTTTATCAGATCTCCACCTTAACAAACTGCAGTCGAGTCTGTCACCGCACGGGCTTCACCAGGTCGATCACGGCGGGCAGCCGCCGAGGATCGCCGCTGGGCTCATCATTGGTCACCCGGCTGCGCGAGACGACATCTCGTGCATGCTCACCATTGGCAGTCACCAGAACAACAACAACAACAAGTCAGATGTCAAGAAGGCTTCACCCCAGCTGATGCTCTTTGGGAAACCCATACTCACTGAGCAGCAGATCACTTTAGGTAACTCTGGGGGTTTCTCTCCATCTGCTGCTAGGAAGAGCTCCTCTGAAATGAGCGCCGAGAAGTCGGCGAATAACTCTGATCTTCCAAGCCCGCAAAGCAACCAGAACGGCACTACGAAGAACTTGTCCTGCGGAGGAGTTCCATTGTGCCAGGACAACAAGGTACTCGATCTCGGGCTGGATATCGGGCACTGCAAGATATTCATGCAATCAGAGGACGTCGGGCGCACGCTTGATCTCACCGCTGTTGGTTCTTATGAAGAGTTATATCGCCGGCTTTCTGACATGTTCGGCATGGAAAAAGCCGAGCTGATGAGCCATGTTTTCTACCGTGATGCAGCCGGGGCGCTCAAACACACTGGAGATGAACCTTTCAGGTTTGTATGATTTCAGATTAAAATGTACTATGTTTCTGTTCAGGCATTAGGTTACTCGTTTCATTTCGTCTTTTTAAAATGCTTGGTAGTCATTTTAGAATCAGTTAGGTATTTGGTCACATCCACTCTTCAAAAGTAAGTGGCAGTTTCCTAATATTCCATTAGCATTGTTGGTTAGAAACCTCCAGTTTGCGTGTTTATTCCACCTAACATCGCACATCTGTTGACCTCAACATCACCAATTTAAACCCTGCATCTATTGCAAGACCTCGGAAATGGCCACATTTGTATCGGTAGTAGCGGATTTTCTTCTAGTACATCCAAATCGACGTATCTTCACACACCGAAACTCTAGGTGTTGTTGCCTTGGAAGCATCCTGCTCCTTATGGTACTTTGACTTTACGAGTTCCCACCGATGATCACTAATGTTTCCTTACTGTTGAAGGAAACATCATCATCTGCTGCAAAAAAAAAAAAAAATCTCTCTTTCTCCATTTCTTGTTCAGACTAGATACTAACCAATTTATGAGTTCTCTCCGATGACCACTAATGTTTCCTTACTGTTGAAAGAAACATCATCTTCTGCTGCAAAAGCATTTTTTATGTCTTTCTCCATTTCTTATTCGGACGAGATACTGACCTATTTAGCAAACTTTGCTGTGAATTTTGCAGCGACTTCACGAAGACGGCGCGTAGGCTGACGATACTTACGGACACGAGCGGCGACAGCAGCGTAGCGAGCTAAGGGGGGATGAGGAAGGAAGGAAGCTCTCTCGCCACTTGTACGTACAGCCGGGTCGATGGCGGCGCGGCGCAGCACGGTGGCGGTTCTCAGAGAGCGTAGATAGCGTGTACGGGGCGGCAAATTCCGCGGCCTGGATGGATGCAAGTCAAGAAGCACCGCCGGTGCAGGCAGCTTCAGTTTTTCTCCGGTTATTAGAGAGCTCCCAGAATGGGACTGGTGATTGTTTGTGTGGTGATCCGTGAACAATTTTCTTCTTCTTTTTTTTCCGTTGTGTTGGCTAGTACCACCCATTGTGATGATGTTAGCAGTAACTCTGGCCCGGAATCCATGGCGGCTCCTTGCTGCAATTCCTGGGAAGAATGGGTCTCTGAATCTTCTTTTGTTCTGTGAAAACATGCGTGTGGTCCGTCGGTGTCGGACCCAAGCACAAAGCAGAAGAGAGACATATATGCTGTTGTTCCATATGGTGCGCTGGATCCACGGCGAGGTGGTGGTGACTGGTGGCGGTGGGAGACGTGGACATGGCTGGGATGGGTGCCGGCCAGCTCTCCGGTTCCTTCCACGGCGTGATGTGAACGGGTGTGGAGCGAGCGCGTGGTGTCCGCGTCCGTGTCTGTCCGTGTGGTGGCGATCTGGACTGGAGGGATGGCAAAGCGGGGCAAGCCAACAAAGGCGCCTGTGGTGGATGGAGCGCGACGTTTGCTGCCGCTGCTGTGCTGCTGCCATCCTCGGCCGCTTTCCGTTGCGACGGCGCTTTCCTGACGGGACATGTGTGTAGGCCAAGGCTCGGGGAGTCGCTGACCGGCGTTGTCATATCTTGTTCTTTGGCTGCTGTGGAATGTCGGTTTTTACCTTGAAACCAGCTAGGGTGTGAGGTGTGAACCGCCTCTCTTTTCATCCCTCTCGTGTCGCCGCCTCGGCCGTCCCTCTCTTCTTTGCTATTTTGTCGTCTGGCACATAACCTGCAACTCTTTTCTACCCTTGCCGCGTCGATCAGACATCCATCCAAGGACGAGGGATACCGGTACTACCTGTCTGACCGTCGATGAGCACTTTTAAATTACCGTCATCCATCCAGACACTCCCTTCCTCCCGCTGCTTCCCAACCACTTGACGCATCCTCGCCCCCTACCCCGTATATGGCCATGAAGCTAAAAATATGAGTGAACGCATAGCTTTTTTTTTCGTTTGTACATAATGGCATTTCATGTCTGTACGCGCTGGCCGGGCGCGCGCCTACCGCTTAGTACGTGTACCATCTCCGGCCGGTTGCTTGCTGCCTCGACCCGGTAGCTAGCTGCTTGCTCGCTCGGACATATCCTGGCTACGGAGTACGGGCGGGCGGGTGCGTGCGTGTGAGCGCTCCCGTGTCTTCTTTGGCTAGTGCCGGCTTGGCACGTCGGGTGTACGGCGAGTCGCATTTCTTATCGAAAAGGTAGCGCTATCAAGAAGAGGCTAAATTTCGTGTTTGGACCCTTTTCTGAAATTTATTCGAGATTTGACCTCAGTTTAAAAAAAATTCAAGATCTAGCCTTTTTGCTACCGCCAGGGACCTTGACGGTAGGGTTGCATGCTCTACCATCAAAAACCTCCTAAATATTAAACATAGTGCGTTCTCGTGCCTACCAGCCAGCCAGGTTGTGCAGGCTACCGCCAGCCAGGTTGGCGTTAGCGATGTTTCCTACCGCCAAAGTCTCTGGCGGTAGCCTGTTAGACCCTACCGCAATGAACTCTGTCGGTAGCAAAAGGGTCAGATCTCGAATTTTTTTCAAATTAAGGTCAAATCTCGAATAGGTTTAGAAAAAGTTAAAACACGAAATTTTGCCCCAAGGAGAGGTACGTACCGGTACCGGTACCGGGTGTGCGCCACAGTAAGGGACAGCAGGTTTTTCTGACGTCCCGGCCGGCTGCAGCACTGTTGGAACGCCCAGTTCGGATCACATGGTCGCCGGCGCCGTGCTCCTCTTCGTACATGCAAAGTGCGCCATTCCCGGGCTACGTACGCAGATAGTACGCCGCCTACTGTATATCCGTAGCGAGTATCCTCCACGGACCGGATGGGGTGGCTCGCCTCGCCGGTGCTGCGCGCACTGTTCACGGGTCAAGCTCAGGCCGATCGCCAGCGCGCGGCGACCAAAGAAAGGTGCGCGGCGCGGCGGCCGTCGCTGTCGCGTGGGGGTGGGGCTGCCGGCGGTGTGCCGAGTAGATGTCGTGTCGGGAGCAAAGCTTTTGGCTCGTCGCTTTCGTCGCGGGTGTGCGCACAGTGATCTCGATCGGCTGGTCACATAGCTAGCTAGCTGCTCTCCTCCGTGCAAAAGACAGGACAAGGTTAAAGAGGGGTGGCGCTGTCACGCTCCAATTTATGCTGCTGCCTCGTGTGTACCGGAGCGTATAATTGACTCGCCATGCATGCTAGTTTTTCTTTTCTTTTTTAAGGCGGCTCGTGTAGTTGGTCCCGGTATTCTTTGCTCGAAAGGAAATTAAGTTTGATCATTCTCTGAACCTCACCCCTAATAAGAACTTCGGCTCACCTTCTATGTAACTCTGTAAGTCTTTCCTTTCTATAATGCATTGGCAGAACTCCTGCCTTCTCCCGTCAAAAAATAAAATAAAGCATGGGGCAGCAACTTCGATGAGTTGGAAAAACGTCATTGCAACTTTCATGAGTTGGCATATGTAGAGGCATGGGAAAGTTACAGTGGCATATTTCAACCTTTGGTTTTTGTAATGGCATTTTTCCAACTCGTGAAAGTTGCGGTGGCATGAATCCAATTAACCCCTAGTCAATATGGTTTTGCTATTTCTCTGGTGCCTGGAATTTTATGTTCCATCGGTCACTTTTACTTTTTCCTTCTTCCCAACCTCACCGGAGAAGAACTACCCCACTATCTATCTTAGGGGTCGGGGTGCAGGGAATCACTTGAGGTTTTCATTGGTGGTGCAGAGCTTAGAGAGATGGCCGGGGTGGTGACTAGCAACGGCGTTGGGGGGGTGGTTGAGGGGAGGGCGGTGTGCCGAAGCAGTGCGCAGTAGCACCTGTCTGCCGCAGATGGGGCGGGGAAGGCTGCGGAGAGGAGGAACTACCTGCCGGGGGAGGAAGATGAACAGTCTGCGACATGGCTAAGGCCGTTTGATTTTGATCTAATGGGCAGGAAAGAAAGTGACTGGTGAAAAGATTGTTTTTCATGCACCTGTTAAATAGAGGGTCCCTAATTAATATTTAATAATATAACCAGCTGCTAGTTAAAAGATCTTCCCATGTCACCTACAACAAATCTAATAGTCAATATTATAATAGTTAACTATATGTACTACTTTATTAACATATGACCCATCTCACATTTTCACAATATTTTTTTGGAGCGAGTGCTAAGGCTTAATCTACAACTCGCTTTTCTTCTCTCTTCTTTTGCCTTTTTTTCAAATCAATAAAAATATACTCCCTTCGTACCAAAATTCTTGTCTTAGATTTGTCTGGATACAGATGTATCTACACATGTTTTAGTGTCAGCTAGTATATCTGTATCGAGACAAATTTAAAACAAGAATTTTAAGACGGAGGAAATGGTATTTAGATTCTTATAGTCCGCTCTTTATTTTATAATTGATTGTGTTAAGGCCATCATTATCCACAACGGTATGGAGCACATGTGTTTATTCCCTTGCGCAAGTTTTGGAACACGCTAGCAGTGATGAATCTTGGAAGAAAATGAAGAGGGTCTCAAAGTTAACGGTGTGAAGAAAAAGCTACTAACTCTCAGCTTTTAGTTCAAATAAGGTTAAATTTTTTATACCAAGCCGGGCTGAATACTTGTATTTTTTTTTCCATTTTTAGAGGGGGGGCTCAAGCCTATTGAAGCATCCCGCCACTGCACCCTAGCAACCTTGAGCTAAGCCCATCCTCGTACGAAAAGAAACAAGAATGATAGTATAAATATAGCGGTTTCATACGTGTTTAGGTGTATAAGCAAGAAAATGAATGCATTGACAAGGTTTGCCCGGCTCCGGCGAGGGAGGGATGATGATGGTTGCGCGTCTTTGACTTGGTTCAGTTCTTGTAGTCGTCGCTAAATGGTCTACGAATCTGGGTGTAATTTTTATTATTTCTGGTGTTCGTTGTACTATCATGATTGGAGATGAATAGATTAAAAGTTTTCACACACAAAAAAGAGAGGATGCATTGAAATAAGTCGACGGAACAACACAAGATTTATAAAGGATTAGCCTGCCGCCAGCAGATCGGCTCAAAGCGATCGACCTTCAATGAACCTCGGGTCATTGTGTCTTTGTGTGCGCTTGTCGTGTAGGAAAAAGAAGGGAGAATCAAACTCACACCCAAAAGGCCAAAAGGCCGTGCGCATGCATGAGGTGCCCGCTTTTTGGGCATGCTCGAAATCACGTAGAGTAGGACGAAAGAGAGAAAGACGCTTTGCACTTTGGCCAAGAAAACGCAAGATCGAGGCGGAGAAGGAAGGATTGCCCACGTGAGGTCGGGAAGGGGGACACGCCGCACGTGTACGTGCTCTTGGCACTTGTCACGGTCCGGCGCCGGCGGAGACGGGACTTTTGGACCGGACTCACCCCCGATCGCTGCCGCGACTCGTATTGATCACGTCCGTCCGGTCAAGTTGGTCCCGTCACGACCCATCCATCCATCCCTAATAACCAGTGGAGAATATTTTCTGTTGTTGTACTTCGGTGCGTGTTGATCGGCTAAGTACGTGGTACGGAGGAAGCGGTAGCAGTTGACATCGGCATCGGCATCGCCGCACCGCGGCACGGGGCAGACGAGACAGCGGAGGCATGCTTTGCGTGCGTGCGTGCGCGCCGTAGTTGTAACGGGTGGCGTGGAACGAGCTCCAAGCAAAGCAGGCGTGCGAACTTAAACAACAACGTATGGGGTACTTGTACTGCTACCCACCACCGGAGGAGAGCTAAGAATGAGTGGACAGGTTCATGAATTCGTGGCATCGTGTCCATAGACGCAGCTCTGTCACTGTAGCTGCTACACTTGCTTAGGGTATCTTCAAGGCGAACTCATCGTGTTCGGACCGTGAAAATCATCCAACTTCAACCTGTATCAGTTAACAGGGCGGTCCGTACGTGATTTTTTCGGCAAAATGGTGGCAAAAGTGAGGGAGGTTTGCAGGAGATCGGACAAGCGAAACGTACGAATCCGACACCCCAGGCCTACCCAAAGCCCTTCACGGACTCCACGACTCCATCCTCTCCATTTTCTCTCCTTCCTTCTTTCTTTCTTGCCGTCGCCGCCGCTCGACCACCCCGGCCACCATGCCATGCCATGCCACGTCCTTGCCGGAAATCAGCGTCTCCGTCTTCCGAACATGGGTGATCCTATCCAACTTCCGAATCAGAATGTGGCCACTTTTGAGGAGTTTATTCAAATGCATCAAAAAATTCAACAGCGACCAACTCACGAGCAGTTCAAGGAGAATCTGATTGAGCATCAGTGGGCGATGAAAGAGGACAACAATGTTGGGATGTAAAATATTTAAACTTTTTAATTTTTAATTAGTGTTGCATGCGGCTATTTGAACTTCCGTGTCCTTTGTGTTAGGATTTAAACTAATTATGTAATTAGAGACAATCCTCCCTTGTAATTAGCGTACGTTTTGTTGCCAGGCAACCGTCGCGTCGTACATGTGAGGGCCTCTCGAGGCAATCCTCCCCAGTTGTTCCCTTGTGCAGCCGCGTCCTGCCAGCCGCCAGGGGCCACGCGCTTTCGCCTCGTGCCTCATGCACGCCTCCCTGCAGACTCTAGATTGATTCCTCTATGGATCCATGATTCCGTGTATGCTTCTTCTCGCCTGTTCTTCTGTCAGTCGATTTTTCCTCCGCCGAAGCCATGAACTAGTGGCCATCGCGCGGCGATGAGAACGGCCGCTGTGATCGTTCTTCCACGTCTTGCTGTAATGCCCTTCTGACCGCCTGGATGGCCTTTCTCCCTCAACGGAGAGCATCGTGCTGATAACGTGTGAAAGAACTAATTGATCGAACTCACTCATTCCATTGATGATCAACACATTTATACAGAGGGAACAGTCGCCAAGAGGAGACACGTCTGTTCGTGGGGATGGGAGAAGCGGGCACGACGATTGCCTCGAGAGGCCCTTGCATGTACGACGCGACGGTTGCCTGACAACAAACCGTATGCTAATTACAAGGAAGGATTGTCTCTAATTACAGAATTAGTTTAAACCCAACACAAGTGCGCACACAAATTACCTTTTGACTCTTTGTGATTTCCCACAACAAATGATAGTCAAGGTTTTCCGATGTCCCAGCACCAAATTTGTGTGCGCAACTAATTCTATAATTAGAGATAATCCTCCCTTGTAATTAGCGTACAGTTTGTTGCCAGGCAACCGTCGCGTCGTACATGCAAGGGCCTCTCGAGGCAATCGTCGCGCCCGCTCCTCCCATCCCCATAAACAGACATGTCTCCTCTTGGCGACTGTTTCCTCTGTATAAATGTGTTGATCATCAATGGGATGAGTGAGTTCGATCAATTAGTTCTTTCACACTTTACAAGCGGCTACTTGATTGCGCAGACTGAGAAAAAAATCCAAAAGGCCGGATGTATTCGTCTACGGTTGGATGCCCATCTTCTGCGTCTGTGTCTGCGGACGGATACGAGAGGTTTTTTACGGGTTGCGGTTGGAGATGCCTTAGTAGAGTAGCTCGAACAACGAATCAATGGATTATTAAGCAAACCAGCGACGTAATGGCCGGTCAATCCGTTGATGGAAACCATGGTCGATGAAAGAATCAATGGATCCATCCGATGCACCTGCTGACCCGCCGTTGGTTAAACTAACGATGCCGGCCTATCTTTCTGTGCCGGCGAGGCGACCAACTCAAAAATAATCCGGTGGGTGGGTGGATCCAAGACGCACGGCGCGCGGCGCGGACGACGCCGCTGTCGCTGCACGCTTGCACGCACGGGATGAAACCGCCGCGTCTCCTGCTCCGCTGCTCCCGCCTCGGATCGGCCGCCATGGCCGGGATCCCGGAACTAGACCTTCGTCAGTACACTGAATGATCTTGATCGGAACCAGAGGGCAGACTGGGCAGTCGGGTCACTAGACCATGCCGCTCATCGAGTTGATACCCCTGGTCAACGCTTTCTTCTCATCGGCATCTTTCTTTCAGTTAATGTTAAAAAATCTGATGTCTGCTTTTTAAAACGTTTTTTACGGCCAACTTAGTTGGCGTGAGGAGGGCAAATTTAGTTGAGCATGACAATTTTCTGACAATAAGATGAACCGGAGCAGATTTGCCATATTTGCCAACTAAATTTGTTATGCTCGACAAACACAAATTATCATAAAAAAGGTCGAATTTGCCATGGTAAAAAAAATCTGATGTTAGTCCTTTGTTTTTGGGCAACGTTAGGCGCCAGTCATCCGATGCCAGTTTCGAACGGTCGCATCGGAGCCGTCAAATCCATTTCCCACCAACCATCTGATTAGGCACCTGTGTCGTTCCCTTCCCACTGTGTTATCTTTTCCCCCAAATCAAGAAATCACACCACAAAAGAAAAGAACGACAGCGAGCGCCGCTGACCACCCCGTCCCCAGCCATGAACACACGAGGCCTCGTCATTGACGGTGCTTGCAGCCTCGTCGTCGCCTTCCCATCCCTCGTCGGTTCCAGCTCCTGGCCGTGGACGAGTAGCTGCTTCGATGTCGTTGTAGGGGTTACGATCCTGACAACGGGTACTAGGGGTACGAATAAGGGGGAGAACCTAGGTACGGCGCAGGTGTAACACTCGGTGTTGAACGAGTTCAGGGCCCTCTCGACGGAGGTAAAAGCCCTACGTCTCGTGCCCTGAGGCTTGCTTTGATTTGATGAGTATGGTTACAAAGATTGTGCGTGCCTTGGCTATGGAGAGGGGTGCAGCTTACAAAGATTGAATGAGTCAGTTACTAGTGTAATGAGCCTCTACTACAGCAGTTACAGGTAATGGTAGCTATAACTCTATTTAGTGGATGACTTAGGATTCCTCGACCGTTGCGGCTCCCACGACGTCCTCCTGTCCTTTATGTCCGAGTGGTGATCCATCAGCCGAGTGACGTGTGATCGTCCGAGTGCCGTCGAGTTGTCCGAGTGAACTTCCTGATCTATGCATCCGAGTATTGGCATGGTCTAGGGACCTACCTATGATGGTGATGGGCCCCACGTGGGTCCCAAATGATGGGTCCTTGACCCTACCTGGAATAGGTGACCACATGATTTCGTAGGACGGACAAACTGATCCTTCAGTTAAGTCTGAGTGCTACGGGGGCACTCGGAATACGTTTCCGTATCGTGGCTCGTTGTTCCTTAGATGAAAACACAACGGATCCTGGACTTTTGGTTTACCCAGGTGACCGGATGTTGTTGATCGTCGAGAAAAAAACCCGGTGGCATTCGTTTTGTCTCTCGGAGGAGATAGACTAGGGGCCTGAGTGAGGGCATGCCATCACAACCCAAGTGGCGACGCTGGCGCGTGGTCTGACTCTCCGGAGAGACGTCAATCCTTATCCCAGGGGAACGCTAGCGCAAGCCTTTTACGAGTCCAGGTTTACGAGCCTACTGAGAGGGCCAAGTGAACCCGCGGAGGGGCGTCAAACTCATCACATAACGATCCTGAAGAAGACTTCAGTCGGCTATTTAATGTGGCCGAGTGCACGGGTTCCCGCGGAGGGTGGTCAGTCGGACTGACATGCGTCCTTTAGGAAAGGGATCGTGGGTAATCAATCGGATTGATTTGTCTTGAAAATCTTGGGATTTGAATTCGCGCGTTCGCGCACAGAAGCCGTAATATCATGCGCTAGTGGGGAAAGTGGGGGCGTGGCCCCTCGATTCTCACGCACGACGCTCGCCACGTGAAGTGTTAGCTCTGTGCAACGTCTCATTGCACGGGTCGTCGATCTAGAGATTGATGACCCACAAGTATAGGAGATCTATCATAGTCCTTTCGATAAGTAAGAGTGTCGAACCCAACGAGGAGCAGAAGGAAATGATAAGTGGTTTTCAGTAAGGTATTCTCTGCAAGCACTGAAATAATAGGTAACCTATAGTTTTGTGATAAGATAATTGGTAATGAGCAACAAGTAACAAAAGTAAATAAAGTGCAGCAAGGTGGCCAATCCTTTTTGTAGCAAAGAACAAGCCTGGACAAACTCTTATATGATGTAAAGCTCTCCCGAGGACACATGAGAATATCGTCAAGCTAGGTTTCATCACGATCATATGATTCGCGTTCGGTACTTTGATAATTTGGTATGTGGGTGGACCGATGCTTGGGTGTTGTCCTTACTTGGACAAGCATCCCACTTATGATTAACCTCTATTGCAAGCATCCGCAACTACAACAAAAGTATTAAGGTAAAGCTAACCATAGCATGAAACATGTGGATCCAAATCAGCCCCTTACGAAGCAACGCATAAACTATGGTTTAAGCTTCTGCCACTCTAGCAACCCATCATCTACTTATTACTTCCCAATGCCTTTCTCTAGGCCCAAATAATGGTGAAGTGTCATGTAGTGGACATTCACATAACACCACTAGAGGAGAGACAATATACATCTCATCAACATATCGAACGAATACCAAATTCACATGCCTACTAATAGTAAGACTTCTCCCATGTCCTCGGGAACAAACGTAACTACTCACAAAGCATATTCATGTTCATAATCAGAGGGGTATTAATATGCATATAGGATCTGACCATATGATCTTCCGCCAAATAAACCAACGAGCATCAACTACAAGGAGTAATTAACACTACTAGCAACCCACAGGTACCAATCCCGGGCTTAGAGACAAGAATTGGATACAAGAGATGAACTAGGGTTTTGAGAGGAGATGGTGCTGGTGAAGATGTTGATGGAGATTGCCCTCTCCCGATGAGAGGAGCGCTGGTGATGATGATGGCGATGATTTCCCCCTCCCGGAGGGAAGTTTCCCCGACAGAATAGCTCCGCCAGAGCCCTAGATTGGTTCCACCAAGGTTCCGCCTCGTGGCGGCGGAGTCTCGTCCGGGAAGATGGCTTATGATTTTTTTCTCATCGAAAGACTTCATATAGCAGAAGATGGCCATCGGAGGGCCACCAGGGGGCCCACGAGGTAGGGGGGCACACCCAGGGGGTAGGGCGCACCCCCCACCCTTGTGGGCAGGGTGTGTCCCCCCTGGTGAACTTCTTGCGCTCAGTATTTATTATATATTCTGAAATTGACTTTCATGAAGTTTCAGGACTTTTGGAGCTGTGCAGAATAGGTCTCTAATATTTGCTCCTTTTCCAGCCCAGAATCCCAGCTGCCGGCATTCTCCCTCTTTATGTAAACCTTGTAAAATAAGAGAGAATAAGCATAAGTATTGTGACATAATGTGTAATAACAGCCCATAATGCAATAAATATCGATATAAAAGCATGATGCAAAATGGATGTATCAAAGATCAGCGGCATGAGATCCGGCCCGCGATTCGCCTCGTGATATAAAAGATTTGGGGGCAGAGGTCAAGACCTCAGATCCCCGTTCTCTCACGCTGACTCCTCTACTTCCTTCCTCCCCTCGAGTGCACAGCGATAGCGAGGGACTCTACGGCCAAGGCGGAGAATGAGAAGAAGGCGGGAAAGGCTTCCTCCTTCGGTTCCGGCATGACGTCTGGAGGCGCGTCCGGGGACATGATCTCATCGCGAGTCACGGCTCGCCGGCTGGAAGAGCTCATAGAGGAAGGACTCATCCCGTGCGATGGGTGGTGCCGCCCGGGTGCGGGTGAGGTTGAGCCGGCGCCACGGGAGGACGAGCGAGTCCTGCTCGTCACTCACGTCGTGTGGGGCTTCTTCCGAGCCTTCCTTAACTATTTTGGTGCGTAGCTCCATCACCTTCCCCCAATGCCATCATCTATCTTCCGTCCTTCGTTTCCCTCTGCGAAAATTTTCCTCGGCTGCCAACCCCATTGGGGGCTCTTCAAGCATATCTTCACTTGTCGCTCGATGAACGTCAAGAAGGATCCGTCCACCGGCGCGAATACCCACGTCACCCAGCTATGTGGGGGTGTGGGTATCCAAGTCCAAGGGGGGAGTGCTTTCCCGAAGATGAGCTTTCCTGAATCTATAATGGGGTGGCAGGGAACCTGGCCCTGATCTGTAAAGGGATGAGCTTTCTTGAAACTAGACGGGTCTCCCTCCGTACTTGACGGAAAGGGTGAGAGCTCCCGAGTCCCTTGTGGTGAGGAAGGAGGAGAAAACAAAGGTCGGCATCCTAGCAACCGCCCTAGTCGAAATTGTGAACGCGGGCGTGAACGGAATGGATCTATTGGAGACATTTCTCACTCGGCGGATCCAGCCGCTGCAGGCCAGGGCCCATCCCATGTGGTTCTACGAGGATCCAGATGATCCCACCCGAGTGCACCCGGAGGAGCTCACTGAAAAGGATGTGTGGGCCAAGCTCAGGGCCATAACCTCCGCACGGGACAATCCGCGCGTGGGGGGTGGGGGGGCGGGATGGTGCCGGCTTACTCCGAAGAGCTCCCACCGACTGTTAAGGTAATGTGTTTCCGCTCAGTCGACTTGTTGGTGCGTTGTTTTCTGTGTATTTGATTTTGATGTCTTGATGTGTCTGCTCCTCAGGAGTTCTAGAACATGATCACCAATATCCCAGTGGTTGACCGATAGCCCGCAGATGCGGTGAGCGACTCCGAGCGCTGCTACTAGGAAGAGTCTGACGACGACGATGATGAGGAGGAGAGTGACGTGGACGAGAGTTCATAGGATGGGGAGGAGGCTGAGTCCTCTCCATCTTATGAGGCTCCTAAGGAACCCCGCACAAAGGCCCAACACGATTCGAGTGGCAAGGCAGGAGGGACGCCAGAGCCGACTGCTTCAGGGTGGACGACTCGCAACTCTAAGCATGCGCGCGCCGAAGCCGAGAGCTCGGCTGAGAAGCAGTCCAAGCTGCCCAAGCAGGTCTTCGCGAAGCCCCAGAAGGCTGTGGTGCCTCGGATCAAGGTGGCGGTGCATGTGTCTTTGAGGTGGGCATCTTCTCAGGTTCTTTACTTGGTTATGTGTTGATCCGGTAGCTGACAGAGTGTTATTTGAACCTTGTAGCAATGACACCTCGACAACTTCGACAGACCCGCATGCCCGCAAGCCAGGTCCGAATGACGCTGATGCGGCGAATGCCGCCACCTCCAAAGGTACGTTGCGCTGGGCGAATGATGTCTACTACACAACCTTCTTCTTGTAGACGTTGTTGGGCCTCCAAGTGCAGAGGTTTGTAGGACAGTAGCAAATTTCCCTCAAGTGGATGACTGATACGTATCCAACGTATCTATAATTTTTGATTGCTCCATGCTATATTATCTACTGTTTTGGACTATATTGGGCTTTATTTTCCACTTTTATATATTATTTTTGGGACTAACCTATTAACCGGAGGCCCAGCCCAGAATTGCTGTTTTTTGCCTATTTCAGTGTTTCGGATAAACAGAATATCAAACGGAGTCCAAACGGAATAAAATCTTTGGAGACGTAATTTTCTCACCGAACGTGATCCAGGAGACTTGGACCCTACTGCAAGGGATCAAAGAGGTGTTCATGAGGGTGGGGGGCGCCCCCCTAGGGCGCGGCCCCCTACCTCGTGGGCCCCTTGGTGCTCCACCGACGTTCTCCTTCCTCCTATATATACACACGTACCCCCAAACGATCAGAACAGGAGCCAAAACCCTACTTCCACCATCGCAACTTTCTGTATCCACGAGATCCCATCTTGGGGCCTGTTCCGGAACTCCGCCGAAAGAGGGCCGTCATCACGGAGGGCTTCTACATCATCCTAGCCCCTCCGATGAAGTGTGAGTAGTTTACCTCAGACCTTCGGGTCCATAGTTAGTAGCTAGATGGCTTATTCTCTCTCTTTGAATCTCAATACAAAGTTCTCCCCCTCTCTCGTGGAGATTTATTCGATGTAATCATCTTTTTGCGGTGTGTTTGTTGAGACCGATGAATTGTGGATTTATGATCAAGTCTATCTATGAATAATATTTGAATCTTCTCTGAATTCTTTTATGCATGATTGGTTATCTTTGCAAGTCTCTTTGAATTATCCGTTTGGTTTGGCCAACTAGATTGGTAGTTCTTGCCATGGGAGAAGTGCTTAGCTTTGGGTTCGATCTTGCGGTGTCCTTACCCAGTGACAGAAGGGGCAGCAAGGCACGTATTGTATCATTGCCATCGAGGATAACAAGATGGGGTTTATTTCATATTGCATGAATTTATCTCTCTACATCATGTCATCTTGCTTAAGGCGTTACTCTGTTTTTAACTTAATACTCTAGATGCATGCTGGATAGCGGTCGATGAGTGGAGTAATAGTAGTAGATGCAGAATCGTTTCGATCTACTTGTCACGGATGTGATGCCTATATACATGATCATGCCTAGATATTCTCATAATTATGCACAATTCTATCAATTGCTCAACAATACTTATGCTCTTGAGAGAAGCCACTAGTGAAACCTATGGCGCCGGGGTCTATTCTCATCATATCAATCTCCATCACTCTTACATTGCTTTGCTATTTACTTTGCTTTTAGTTTTTACTTTGCATCTTTATATCAAAAATACCAAAAATATTCTATCTATCTGATCTCACTCTCGTAAGTGACCATGAAGGGCTTGACAACCCCTAATCGCGTTGGTTGCGAGTAGCTATCGCTTTGTGCAGGTACGAGGGACTTGAGCGTGGGCTCCTACTGGATTGATACCTTGGTTCTCAAAAACTGAGGGAAATACTTACGCTACTCTGCTGCATCATCCCTTCCTCTTCGGGGAAAACCAATGCAAGCTCAAGACGTAGCAAGAAGGATTTCTGGCGCCGTTGCCGGGGAGTCTACGCAAAAAGTCAACATACCAAGTACCCATCACAATCCCTATCTCTCGCATTACATTATTTACCATTTGCCTCTCGTTTTCCTCTCCCCCACTTCACCCTTGCTGTTTTATTCGCCCTCTCTCTCTATCCTCTCTCTCTTTCTCTATTTGCCTCCTTTTGCCCGTTTCTTGTTTGCTCGTATGGTTGGAATAGTTGTTTATTTATTACTAAACAGAGAACTGAAGATCTATGGATCCTCATCCGCTTTCCAATCTTTTTAAGGAATCCAATTATGATGAACCAATTCCTAGTGATTTGGATGCACTAGATTATCTTTATAAGCTTTTGCCTGAAATCCGTAAATCTGAAAATCGTGATGAAGTGCTTTATGAAGTGACTCATGATAGATCTTTGAATAAAAAGCATGATTGCAATGATTTTATTATAAATTCTCTTGATGTCAATTGTGCTAATAAGATGCAAAACCCTAAGCTTGGGGATGCTAGTTTTGCTATGTGTACTACTTGTTGCAATGATTATGATTGGGGTGATTCTTCTTATGATCTTGAAAATTTATTTAAACCCCATGATGAATATGAGATTGATAATAGTGTTTGCAATATTATTGAAAGTGGGTTTGTAAGAGTGTCAACTTTAGATCCCACATATTTGGAGAATGTTCAATCTTATGAAAATCTTGATAAAAGTGGGTTTGGAGAAGTCATGACTTTAGTTAATGTTAATCCCACTATTTTGGAAGAGCGTCAACTTTGCATGCATGTGCATCATGTTGAAAATATTTTATGTGATAGCTATTTTTTTTAATTTTCTTATGATCCTACATGTAATTACTATGAGAGAGGAAAATATGGTTGTAGAAATCTTCATGTTACTAAATTACCTCTCGTTATGTTGAGATTGCTATTGTTTCTTTCCGCTTCCTTGCATCTGCTAGTTTTTGCTTGCCTTGACAATTTGTTTGCCTATAAGATGCCTATGCATAGGAAGTATGTTAGACTTAGATGTGTTTGTCACATGTTTTATGACGCCCTCTTTGTGCTTCAATTCTTGTCTTTCATGTGAGCATCATTAAAATTATCAATGCCTAGCTATAAGGCTTTAAAGAAAAGCTCTTGTTGGGAGTCAACCCAATATTTATCCTTGCTGTTATTCAATAAATAAATTATTTATCCTCTGTTTTGGTTGTGTTTTTTGTGTTTAATTAGTGTTTGTGACAAGTAGAACCGCTGGGAAGACTTGGGGAAAGTCTTGTTGAACTTGCTGTAAAAAACAGAAACTTTAGCGCTCACGAGAACTGCTGTCATTTTTATTTGAAGAGCTCTATTTAGTTAATTCTTTTTGAAGATGATTAATAGATAAATTCCTCACGTCCAGCAATTTATTTTAGAATTTTTGGGGTTCCAGATCTTGCGCTAGCTACAGATTACTACAGACTGTTCTGTTTTTGACAGATTCTGTTTTTCGTGTGTTGTTTGCTTATTTTGATGAATCTATGGCTAGTAAAATAGTTTATAATCCATAGATAAGTTGTAATACAGTAGGTTTAACACCAATATAAATAAAGAATGAGTTCATTACAGTACCTTGAAGTGGTCCTTTGTTTTCTTTCGCTAACGCAGCTCACAAGTTTTCTATTTTGAGTTTTGTGTTGTGAAGTTTTCAAGTTTTGGGTGAATTCTTTTGATGGATCATGGAACAAGGAGTGGCAAGAGCCTAAGCTTGGGGATGCCCATGGCACCCCCAAGATAATCCAAGGACACCAAAAAGTCAAAGCTTGGGGATGCACACAGAAGGCATCCCCTCTTTCGTCCACTTCCATAGGTAATTTACTTGGAGCTATATTTTTATTCACCAACATGATATGTGTTTTGCTTGGAGCGTCTTGTATTATTTGTGTCTTTGTTTTTTAGTATGCCACAATCATACTTTCTGTACACACCTTTTGAGAGATCCATACATGAATTAAAATTTGATAGAATACTCTATGTGCTTCACTTATATCTTTTGAGCTGATAATGTTGCTCTATGTGCTTCACTTAGATCTTTTAGAGCACGGTGGTGGATATGTTTTAAAGAAACTATTGATCTCTCATGCTTCACTTAAATTAATTTGAGAGTCTCTTAATAGCATGGTAATTTGCCTAATAATAATATGCTTGGTATTCAAGATTTGTGAAACTTTCTTTTGAGTGTGTTGAATACTAAGAAAAGATTGAAGCATGATAATTGTTTTGAGATATGGAGGTGATAATATTAAAGTCATGCTAGTTGAGTAGTTGTGAATTTAAAGAATACTTGTGTTGAAGTTTGTGATTCCCGTAGCATGCACGTATGGTGAACCGTTATGTGATGAAGTCGGAGCATGATTTGTTTATTGATTGTCTTCCTTATGAGTGGCGGTCGGGGACGAGCGATGGTCTTTTCCTACCAATCTATCCCCCTAGGAGCATGCGCGTAATACTTTGCTTTGATAACTTCTAAATTTTTGCAATAAGTATATGAGTTCTTTATGACTAATGTTGAGTCCATGGATTATACGCACTCCCACCCTTCCACCCTTGCTAGCCTCTCTAATACCGCGCAACTTTCGCCGGTATCATACACCTACCATACACCTTCCTCAAAACAGCCACCATACCTACCTATTATGGCATTTCCATAGCCATTCCGAGATATATTGCCATGCAACTTTCCACCATCTAGTTCATCATGACATATCCATCATTGTCATATTGCTTAGCATGATCATGTAGTTGACATAGTATTTGTGGCAAAGCCACCGTTGATAATTCTTTCATACTTGTCACTCGCGATTCATTGCATATCCCGGTACACCGCCGGACGCATTCATATAGAGTCATACTTTGTTTTAGTATCGAGTTGTAATCATTGAGTTGTAAATAAATAGAAGTGTGATGATCATCATTCAATAGAGCATTGTCCCAAAAAAAGGCCAAAGAAAAAAAAGAAGCCCCCCCCCAAAGGGGCAATGCTACTATCCTTTTTTCCACACTTGTGCTTCAAAGTAGCACCATGATATAGCAAGTCTCATATATTGCGCTTCAAAGTAGCACCATGTTCTTCATATAGAGAGTCTCATATGTTCTCACTTTCATATACTAGTGGGAATTTTACGTTATAGAACTTGGCTTGTATATTCCAATGATGGGCTTCCTCAAATTGCCCTAGGTCTTCGTGGGCAAGCAAGTTGGATGCACACCCACTAGTTTCTTTTGTTGAGCTTTCATACATTTATAGCTCTAGTGCATCCGTTTCATGGCAATCCCTACTCACTCACATTGATATCTATTGATGGGCATCTCCATAGCCCATTGATACGCCTAGTTGATGTGAGACTATCTTCTCCTTTTTGTCTTCTCCACAACCACCATTCTATTCCACCTATAGTGCTATATCCATGGCTCACGCTCATGTATTGCGTGAAGATTGAAAAAGTTTTGAAAAAGTTAGAGTATGAAACAATTGCTTGGCTTGTCATCGGGGTTGTGCATGATTTAAATACTTTGTGTGGGGAAGATGGAGCATAGCCAGACTATATGATTTTGTAGGGATAACTTTCTTTGGCCATGTTATTTTGAGAAGACATAATTGCTTTGTTAGTATGCTTGAAGTATTATTATTTTCTATGTCAATATAAACTTTTGTCTTGAATCTTTCTAATTTGAATATTCATACCACAATTAAGAAGATTTACAATGAAATTATGCCAAGTAGCACTCCGCATCAAAAATTCTCTTTTTACCATTTACCTACTCGAGGACGAGCAGGAATTAAGCTTCGGGATGCCTGATACGTCTCCAACGTATCTATAATTTTTGATTGCTCCATGCTATATTATCTACTGTTTTGGACTATATTGGGCTTTATTTTCCACTTTTATATTATTTTTGGGACTAACCTATTAACCGGAGGCCCAGCCCAGAATTGCTATTTTTTGCCTATTTCAGTGTTTCGGATAAACAGAATATCAAACGGAGTCCAAACGGAATAAAATCTTCGGAAACATGATTTTCTCACCGAACGTGATCCAGGAGACTTGGACCCTACTGCAAGGGATCAAAGAGGTGTTCACGAGGGTGGGGGCGCGCCCCCTGCCTCGTGGGCCCCTCGGTGCTCCACCGACGTACTCCTTCCTCCTATATATACACACGTACCCCCAAACAATCAGAACAGGAGCCAAAACCCTAATTCCACCGCCGCAACTTTCTGTATCCACGAGATCCCATCTTGGGGCCTGTTCCCGAGCTCCGCCGGAAGAGGGTCGTCATCACGGAGGGCTTCTACATCATCTTAGCCCCTCCGATGTAGTGTGAGTAGTTTACCTCAGACCTTCGGGTCCATAGTTAGTAGCTAGATGGCTTCTTCTCTCTATTTGAATCTCAATACAAAGTTCTCCCCCTCTCTCATGGAGATCTATTCGGTGTAATCTTCTTTTTGCGGTGTGTTTGTTGAGATCGATGAATTGTGGGTTTATGATCAAGTCTATCTATGAATAATATTTGAATCTTCTCTGAATTCTTTTATGCATGATTGGTTATCTTTGCAAGTCTCTTCGAATTATCCGTTTGGTTTGGCCAACTAGATTGGTAGTTCTTGCCATGGGAGAAGTGCTTAGCTTTGGGTTCGATCTTGCGGTGTCCTTACCCAGTGACAGAAGGGGCAGCAAGGCACGTATTGTATCGTTGCCGTCGAGGATAACAAGATGGGGTTTATTTCATATTGCATGAATTTATCTCTCTACATCATGTCATCTTGCTTAAGGCGTTACTCTGTTTTTAACTTAATACTCTAGATGCATGCTGGATAGCGGTCGATGAGTGGAGTAATAGTAGTAGATGCAGAATCGTTTTGATCTACTTGTCACGGACGTGATGCCTATATACATGATCATGCCTAGATATTCTCATAATTATGCACAATTCTATCAATTGCTCAACAGTATTTTGTTCACCCACCGTAGAATACTTATGCTCTTGAGAGAAGCCACTAGTGAAACCTATGGCCCCCGGGTCTATTCTCATCATATCAGTATCCATCACTTTTATATTGCTTTGCTATTTACTTTGCTTTTACTTTTTACTTTGCATCTTTATATAAAAAATACCAAAAATATTCTATCTATCAGATCTCACTCTCGTAAGTGACCGTGAAGGGCTTGACAACCCCTAATCGCGTTGGTTGCGAGTAGCTATCGCTTTGTGCAGGTACGAGGGACTTGAGCGTGGGCTCCTACTGGATTGATACCTTGGTTCTCAAAAACTGAGGGAAATACTAATGCTACTCTGCTGCATCATCCCTTCCTCTTCGGGGAAAACCAACGCAAGCTCAAGACGTAGCAATGACCTAAGGTTTATCAATTCGTAGGAGGCGTAGGATGAAGATGGTCTCTCTCAAGCAACCCTGCAACCAAATAACAAAGAGTCTCTTGTGTCCCCAACACACCCAATACAATGGTAAATTGTATAGGTGCACTAGTTCGGCAAAGAGATGGTGATACAAGTGGTATATGGATGGTAGATAAAGGTTTTTGTAATCTGAAAATATAAAAACAGCAAGGTAACTAATGATAAAAGTGAGCATAAACGGTATTGCAATGCTAGGAAGCAAGGCCTAGGGTTCATACTTTCACTAGTGCAAGTTCTCTCAACAATAATAACATAATTGGATCACATAACTATCCCTCAACATGCAACAAAGAGTCACTCCAAAGTCACTAATAGCGGAGAACAAACGAAGAGATTGTGGTAGGGTATGAAACCACCTCAAAGTTATTCTTTCTGATTGATCTATTCAAGAGTCCGTAGTAAAATGACATGAAGCTATTCTTTCCGTTCAATATATCCTAGAGTTCGTACTAGAATAACACCTTAAGACCAAATCAATCAAAACCCTAATGTCACCTAGATACTCCAATGTCTCCTCAAGTATCCGCGGGTATGATTATACAATATGCATCACACAATCTCAGATTCATCTATTTAAACCAATACAAAGTACTTCAAAGAGTGCCCCAAAGTTTCTACCGGAGAGTCAAGACGAAAACGTGTGCCAACCCCTATGCATAGGTTCATGGGCGGAACCCGCAAGTTGATCACCAAAACATACATCAAGTGAATCAATAGAATAACCCATTGTCACCACGGTTATCCCATGCAAGACATACGTCAAGTGTTCTCAAATCCTTAAAGACTCAATCCGATAAGATAACTTCAAAGGGAAAACTCAATCCATTACAAGAGAGTAGAGGGGGAGAAACATCATAAGATCCAACTATAATAGCAAAGCTCGCGATACATCAAGATCGTACCACCTCAAGAACATGAGAGAGAGAGAGATCAAACACATATCTACTGGTACATACCCTCAGCCCCGAGGGAGAACTACTCCCTCCTCATCATGGAGAGCACCGGGATGATGAAGATGGCCACCAGAGAGGGATTCCCCCCTCCGATAGGGTGCCAGAACGGGTCTAGATTGGTTTTCGGTGGCTACGGAGGCTTCTGGCGGCGGAACTCCCGATCTATTCTGCTCCTCGAAGTTTTTAGGGTATATGGGTATATATGGGAGGAAGAAGTATGTCGGTGGACCTCCGCGCTGTCCTGGTCCAACTCCGATACTCTGTGGGCTTCTTCTGGTCCAAAAAAAAGTTTCATGAAGTTTCAGGTCAATTGGACTCCGTTTGATTTTCCTTTTCTGCGATACTCTAAAACAAGGAAAAAACAGAAACTGGCACTGGTGTAAGGGCATATTTATCCCTAAGGTGTGTTGGTGATTGATGACAATGGTTTTGCGGACTAATCGTGTGCCTTGAGTTTCCCAGACGTTTCATCGCTAGGCACAAGACGGTTTGGTGCCCCTCGAAGACTATGAAGACGACGTTTTTTCTACGTTTCTTTTTGGTGGATTTGAGTCGTAGGAAAGCCGTACTATTAAGAGGGGGTCTGCGTCGGAAAGGTTTGGGTGGAATCATCACGTACACGTTTTCTTCCTTGTCCCCTCCTTTCCCCTGCACTTTGGAGCATCCTCCGTTTATCCTCTTTACCTTGTCCTGGCTACTGTTGATGGGCTGCGGTAGTACTGCTCCTTCTTGAGCGGTAGTACTGTAGGCACCCGCGGTAGTACCGTACTTCGACGCGGTAGTACCGCAGGTGCCCACGGTAGTACCGCTCCTCTGGAGCCGTAGTACCGTGGCCCCCAGGCCAAGTACCGCTCCTTCGCGGTAGTAGGGGCGGATGTAATTTTTTACATCCGCGCCACCGCGGTAGTACCGCATCCCTTGCACGGTAGTACCATGCGCGGCCTGGCTCAGCTGCCAGGCGGTAGTACCGCTCCTCTGCGGTAGTATTGTATCGGATTTTTGCTTCGTCTGTTTTCCAGCTGAAGTAGGCACAGATGTATGTTTATTCGCGCTCTTCCCACGCTAGGGGTTTCCTGCCTTGGGGTAGTACCGCAAGGGGGAGCGGTAGTACCACGCCCGTCCTCAGCCATTGTGCTTCAGGTCTGCCCTAGCTACTGCTGCTGCTGCTGCGGTAGTACCGCAGTTCCTCACGGTAATACGGCATGGCCTTGCGGTAGTACCGCTTGTCAGGAGCGGAAGTACCACATGGCCTTGCGGTAGTACCGCTGGTCTGGGGCGGTAGTACCGCTGGTCGTGGGCTGGTAGGTGGATAACGGTTGGATTTTTGTCCTAAGCTATAAAAGGGGTGTCTTCTTCATCTAGTTGACTACCTCTTCCAACCCTAAGATTCATTGTTGCTCCAAGCTCCATTTTCGCCCGATCTCACTCCCTAGCCAATCAAACATGTTGATTTGCTCAGGAGTGGTTGAGAAGGCCCCGATCTACACTTCCACCAAGAGAAATTTGATTCCCCCCGCTAATCCCTTGCGGATCTTGTTACTCTTGGGTGGTTGAGCACCCTAGACGGTTGAGGTCACTACGGAGCCACAGTCCATTGTGGTGAAGCTTCGTGGTGTCGTTGGGAGCCTCCAATTGAGTTGTGTAGTTTGCCCCAACCTTGTTTGTAAAGGTTCGGTCGCCACCTCCAAGGGCACCAATTGTGGAATCACGACATCTCGCATTGTGTGAGGGCGTGAGGAGAATACAGTGGCCCTAGTGGCTTCTTGGGGAGCATTGTGCCTCCACACTGCTCCAACGGAGACATACTTCCCCTCAAATGGAAGGAACTTCAGTGACACATCCTCGTCTCCACCGGCTCCACTCTTGGTTATCTCATGCCTTTACTTGTGCAAGCTTATTTGTGATATATCTCTTGCTTGCTTGTGTACTTATCTTTGTTGCATCATATAGGTTGCTCACTTAGTTGCATATCTAGACAACCTACTTTGATGCAAAGTTTAAATAGTTAAAGAAAAGCTAAAAATTGTCAATTGCCTATTCACCCCCCCTCTAGTCAACTATATCGATCCTTTCAATTGGTATCAGAGCCTCGTCTCTTTATTAAGGACTTTACCGTCTGAAGAGTATGGTTGACGTCGTACAAGGTGAGGAGGAGCACTCCGGTGCAAATCCGGTATCTTCTACGGGAGATGGGGGAACCGCGGTCTCTCGTGAGGAGTTCAATGTGGCGTTGGACACATTGAAAACCTCCATGACGACCGAGGTCAAAAGCATGTTTAAAGATTTCTTAGAAGAGCTTAAACTTTCCACCGCACCGTGGAAAGTGGGTGATCCCGCCAACAAGGTGACAAATGCTACCTCCAACAAGGGGGAAGCTACTAGCGAGAAAGCCCTTCCTACTAGTGGTAAGAGTGGCACTGGCATCTTTGCCCATGTGGAACCTCCACTTGTCTATGGTGGACCTCTCCCTTTCACTCATTTGAATCATGCCAGGCCGGCCCCTAAGATTGAGAAGAATGTTGAATTTGACTCTCGGGTCTATCGTTTTAAGCGTCATTTAAATCATGTGAACACTAACCTTTGGAGAATCATTGAAGAAGTATTCTATTCGCATGACCGAAGCAACTTCAGTCCTAGAGAAGCCGTGGATAATCAATTCAATGAGAATGCTCTCTTCATCATTCAAGAAGCTATCCCACCCGAAGACCTTCCTCATCTCCGGCCTTACTCCTTGACCAAAGATGCTTGGCGCCAAGTGGTTTCCCTCTACCGGGGAAGCGCAAGCATTCAACGCTCCAACTATGAAGTGGTGCAAGATGAAGCCGATGAGTTTGCAATGAAAGAAGATTAAGAACCTCGTGAGCTCTATCGGAGGGTAACCAAACTCACAGTCTCGCTCCGAGATCATGGAAGCAAGGACACGGATGACAATTGGATCAAGCACAAATTCCTCAAGGCAATGATGCCCTATCACAAAGCCATGTCCTCCGTCATTCGTCAAAGGCCGAACTTCCACACCTTGTCCTCAAGTGATGTGTTGGATGAGTTCGTTGCTATGAGCATCTTGGACAAGATCGCCGACAATGCGGTACTTTGCTCTCAAAGAGTGAAGAAACCCAACCTTGCTCTAAAGGCCAAGGTTAGTATGGAGGAAGAGGACGAAGAGGAAGAAGAGGAGAGCAACCTCGAAGATACGAAGTATGCCTATCATGAACACATGGCCCTTGCTTCAAGGCAATTTTGGAGCAAGAAGAACTGAAGGCCCAACTTCAACAAGAACAATTCAAGTGGCACAAAGCGCAAGCAACGAGTGAGGACTTGTTTCAATTGTGGCAATGTAAGCCACTTTGTTGTGGAGTGCCCTTATGAGAAGAGGGAAGACAATGGTGGCAAGCTCATCCGGAAGGACAAGGCCAAGTCGTTCCCCAACAAGAGTGTGGTCTTTGTTTGGCTCTTGAGGAGTCTCACAACGATGATCATGCTAAATTAAAGAAAGATCTTGATCATGCGCTTGTTGTTTCTCGTGTGCTAAACTCCGAGCAGGCAAAGCTTGGGGTTGATCTTGATAGACTCAAAGAGGAGTTTGACATTCTCGACAAGGCTCACAAAGTCTTGAAGGGTGTTTGTCGGTGTCAAAACCGGCGGATCTCAGGTAGGGGGTCCCGAACTATGCATTTAGGCCGGATGGTAACAGGAGGCAAGGGACATGAAGTTTTACCCAGGTTCGGGCCCTCTTGATGGAGGTAAAACCCTACGTCCTGCTTGATTAATATTGAAGATATGGGTGTTACAAGAGTAGAGCTACCACGAGATCAGAGAGGCTAAACCCTAGAAGCTAGCCTACGATATGATTGTATGTTGTGATTGTTGTCATACGGACTAAAACCCTCCGGTTTATATAGACAACAGAGAGGGTTAGGGTTACACAAGGTCGGTTACAAAGGAGGAGATATCCATATACGCATTCCTAGCTTGCCTTCCACGCCAAGTAGAGTCCCATCCGGACACGAGACGAAGTCTTCAATCTTGTATCTTCATAGTCTAACAGTCTGGCCAATGGAGATAGTATGGCTGTTCGGAGACCCCCTAATCCAGGACTCCCACAGTAGCCCCTGAACCAGGCTTCAATGACGATGAGTCCGGCGCGCAGTTGTCTTCGGCATTGCAAGGCGGGTTCCTTCTCCGAATACATTACAGAAGAAGTTGAATACGAGGATAGTGTCCGACCCTGCAAAATAAGTTCCACATTCCACCGTAGAGAGAATAATGCTTTCGCAGATCTAATCCGCTAGCTTGTTTTGGCAACATGACGTTACGTCGTGGCCCGGTGATTATTCGAACCGTTTCTCTTAACCAGCTCCACACATAACGCGAGGCGGTTTCTTGACACGTCTTGCCAAAGCGGAGATCGTGTTCCCCTGATTACGGGATTCTCATTAATGCGGTTCGTGGGTAACCCAACCGTGTCTAGGACTCCTAGATTATAGCTAAGTCCAAAACGGCTACGGAGAGGACGCTTGATATTCACCCTCTTTATAAGGGGACAAGGTTTTCGCTTTTTCCCTCTCGTGCTCAACCAAACCCTTCCCCCGCCTCGAGTTCTAACACCCAAAGCCCAGGTTAGGTGCTCCGGATCTTCAATCATGTCCGGATCCAGCCTTCAAGGCCGATGGATGCCCTCCTCCGTGACGGAAGAGGACATTAAGAAGTTGAGGGAGGCCAGATACCTGACCGCCGAGGTTTCGCATCGGCTGCCTGCCCGAGGGCAGGTCGTCCCTACTCCCGAACCCAACGAGAATGTTGTGTTCGTCTCCCACTTCCTCCGAGGTCTAGGCCTCACTCTGGATCCCTTCGTCAGGGGCTTGATGTTCTATTACGGGCTAGATTTCCACGACCTAGCTCCGGACTCCTTTCTCCACATCACGACATTTATTGTCGTGTGTGAGGCCTTCCTCCGTGTGACCCCTCACTTCGGCCTGTGGCTCAAGACCTTTGAAGTACAACCGAAGGTGATCGAGGGGCAGCATGCAGCGTGCGGAGGTGCATCAATAGGCAAGATGGCAGGAGCTCCATGGCCGAAAGGTTCCTTTCCAGAGGTATCCGAATTATGGCAACGGGAGTGGTTCTACGTCACGGCTCCCAGAAGTGCCAAGTGGGCGGCTGCCCCCGCTTTCCGCCCGGGCCCCCCACCACAACTGATGTCATGGATTAGCAGGGGCCTGAGCTGGGGTCCAGCCAAGGATGTGCCTATGCTGCAAAGCCGCATCAGAGATCTCTTCGAGGGAGATTTTAATTTGGTTGCGGTAATACAAGTTATGCTGGTTCGTCAAGTCCAGCCTTGCAAACGCCGGCCCCTGCGCTTGTGGGAGTTCAACCCAGAGGGACCACGTGCCATTCAAAGTTTCCTCGGCCTGACGCATGAGGAGATGTACAAGTCATTCTTCGGACCTCAAGTGGAGTGTCCGGATATCACCGAGGACGTGGGCCTGAGCAGTAATCGCGTCGCCGAACAAGTAAGAAATCCTCTAGCCGAACACACTGTCTTTTATTCGAGGTTATTTTTGAGAGTTCTCTTTTGACCAGGACTGGCTAACGAAGGCGAAGATGATTCGGTGTTTGGCCCCCCTCCCTGAGGGTTTGGAAAATCCGGTATTGGAGAAGATGCTCGAGGTCGCACCTTGCCCGGAACCCTTGAAGGAAGATACCGAGGGGGATAATACGGGAGAACGCGGGCCCCCATCGCTACCCGCTCCGACCGAGGGAACGAGCGTTTCCACGAAGGAGGACAACCGGGGGAGGAAAAGGACTGCTTCCGAGGATCTGGAAGCCGAAGCCTCCAAACGAGAGAAGAAGTCTCCCACAGAGGGTCCTGCCTCGGGGGGTGCTTTTGCCGCACAAAGTCCGCGAGGGGATCTGCCCTCCAACGAGTCGTAAGTGATCCAAAATATTTTAATAGTAAGAGTATGCTATCTTTTTCTTCTAAGAAAACAACCACCGCATAGATCTTGCAGTTCGGGCCTCAGCCCCTCTCAAATGAGTTCGTCTTCGGGGGATCTTCTTCCGGAGATGATGGAGAGCGAAACGCCTCCCCCGGACTCCTCCGCTCCAGAAGCGGGCGACCCCGAAGTGTCGTCGCGGAGGGCCTCTCCGGATCCGGTGAGGCCAGAAGATAGTCCCGTAGACCCCAGAAGTCCCCAGTGTCCGGCTCCCGAAGAGAGCATACGAAAGAGTCCGGCACCGTCTAGTGTGCGGTCGGACGTTCTGAGGGAGTTGGTGGGGCGAGCGGCCATCTCAGAAGAGCACCGTACGCTGATGGGTACGGTGATGGAGAGAATCTCGTCCGCTGAAAGCGGATTACATGAAGCCTTTATGAGTCTATTGACAGGCTTTGAGGTATGTGAGATAATATGTGATAGTACTGCACATGTTATAGTAGCCCCTGAGACTCTGGTTGTCGTCGAGAACGGCGGCGAACAGAGGATCAAATTCCCAGGCAATAACCAATCTGCTTTTATGTGCAGGTGGTGGGAGCTCCGGTGGCTAGCCGGACTAGGGAGTTTGCCCAATTAAAACGGCAACTGGATGCGGCAGACGCCGACATCGAGCTTGTTAACAAGAGGCTTGACGAGGCACAGGGTAAGTGTTATTATCCGGTGAACGCCACATAGTAAGAGCAGCATAATGCCAGTATCTTTAATATGTTGTGACTGCAGATGGGGCTGCCACCGTGGAAGCCTTGCGGGCGGAACTTGCCCGAGCCAAGGAACAAGCGAGGAGTAGTAATGCGGCTGCTTTGAAGGCGGCCGAAGAGTTGAAAGCCGAGAAGGCCGCACATTGCGAGAGCCAAGAGAAGATGGCCAAGATGGCCGTAGAATTGAAAGACACTGCCGACCGTTGCCGGGTCCTTGAGAAAGAGAACCAAGCGAAGGCAACGGACCTTGAGAAGGCCGCGGCGGCAGACAAAGACACCCGTTCTGCTATGAGAGCGAAGAAGGAGGAGCTGCGGGAAGCCGGGGATATTGCGGCTGGAAAACCCTTCATGTTACGGAGGAAGTTCGGAGATCCACGGTATGCCCCTCTGGATCGGCTGTGGAGCTCGGCAGATGCGTATATGGATTTGGCGGCGAGCGCTGCCGATGCGGCCAAGTACTTCCAAGGTCAGACAGATCGTGAAGTGGACAAGCTGTTCTGGACGCAATTCCACGTTCCAGAGCGTCCGCTTTCATTGACTGACCAGCTAGCCGAATGGGCCGAACTGAATAGGTTGTCCGGACTCGCCATGAGGTCTGTTGTGGATCAATTATGGCCGGAAGGGCCTAAGCCGAACAGCTATTTCAGCTTAGTGCAGCAGCTCCTTGATGCGGTGCCGTGCATTAATGCGATGAAGAGGTCGGCGTGCATAGAAGGCTCGCAGATGTCCCTTGCCCGTGTTAAAGCATACTGGGCAGAGATGGATGCTACCACTGTTGCGGCGCAGGGTTCGGCCATAGGCCGTGTGGCTACCGAACACTATTTCGAGGAAGTTCTCGAGGGTGCTTGTTTGATAGAGGCCTAGTGCTCGAAAAATATTATGTTTGAGTGATATGTATTCCCATTGTAAACATAATGCTTTTATGAAGTTTTTATAAGGCTATGTTTATACTTTTGCCTGAAAGTAGTATGATGCCTCCTGTGCGGCCGTTTATGTGTACATGTGTATAACCTGAAAGATTGCAGCCGTCGGCTTCAACCCCCACGCATATAATGCGGGGGTGCTCACAAAAAACGCGTGTTCACACTTAACCCAACGTCTTGGTCCTGATAAGGAGGTGATAGCGCAGCGAGCGAGGCAACCGGACTATAATGCTTGAACACTTTCACTTAGCCATAGGAGTTTGACAGTGGGGCTACTAGATAGCCCCTGGTGGCTCCACACTCTCCCGATCGCGGGGTGCGCATATGCCTGGCCGGAAAACGGCCCTTCGTTAAAGCGGAGGAATTCTAACATTCCGATAGGTCATCGAGTGGTTGACCAGTCCCACGCTATATCATGACAGTCAGTTTTCGGCTTTCTCTACTGAGGCACTCGTCCGGATGAACCAGGGCACAATCGCAGTAGTTCTCCTGGTGCTACCTTAGCCGGCAAAGCGGAACGTAAGGCACCAAAACACAGGAGCCGGGCAAACCCAACATTTGACGAAAGATAATGATTCGGAGCTGATGCATATAAGGCCGAACTCGCGACGCCGAACACTCCCAAAGGTATTCGGTCTTTATGGTATAAACCGGGCTGAAATAGTGCCGCTTGTAAGAAGCCCCTTGTGTCCAGGTACGTGCGCTATTCTGACGTGGCCACATGCCAAGACGTCAGCATCCTTCTCAATTGTGCTGAGAATTCGGTGGATATGTATCAACAAGAGACAGTAAAAAAGGTTTACACAGGGTCTTAATCTAAAAAGAATCCTTGGAGCGGGTCCCTGCTGCACGTCTGCGCTTGTGTCTCCGTTGTGCCGTATTATGAACGGGTGTAGCATGATGATTATCTGTAAAAGAGAGGAGCTTAGGTAAAAAAGTTGTCGTGTAAAAGGATAGTTTTTTAAATAAACCATGTAGAATTCAAGGTGAGTAAGAATTGCCACTTGTCTGCGCATGTTGAGCCCCTTGTATTGTAATAGGGGACCTGCTAATTAGTTGGTGAGGCAGTTTTAGTGTGCGGCTGTTAAGGCAGCCGCATGCTCTTCGGCGCGCAAAAATCGCTTAATATTTCCGTTCACTGTAATGATGCCACGTGGACCGGGCATCTTGAGTGTGAGGGAAGCGTAGTGTGGTATTGCATTAAAGCGAGCGAAAGCTTCGCGTCCGAGTAGTGCTTGATAGCCACTTTGGAACGAAGCGATGTGGAAGGTTAGATGTTCGCTACGGAAGTTATCGGGGTAGCCGAATATAACGTTTAGTAGCAGGGAGCCCGTGCAACGAGCCCCTGGGCTTGGCGTTACTCCTTTAAAGGTAATATTGCTATGGCGAATTTTTGTTGGGTCTATCCCCATTTTGCGGATTGTATCCTGGTATATCAGGTTTAGACTACTGCCACCGTCCATCAGGACTCGTGTGAGGCGGTATCCGTCAATTATTGGGTCTAATACCAGGGCAGCCCATCCTGCACGCCGGATACTTGCTGAGTAATCACGATGGTCGAAAGTGATCGGTTGAGACGACCAGTGGCAGGACTCCGCGGTGATAGGCCTTCGGGCGTATTTTTCTGGGAGTGCCGTTTTGTTTCTTCCATTGATCACGTGCAACATGTTTACTGTTTTGACCTCTGATGGAAATTTCTTTTGTTCCCCAGCGTCTCCCTTGAGAGGCTCATCCTCATCTTCGCTTGGTGTATCCTCCCCCTTGTGTACGGCGTTGAGCTTGCCGGACTGCTTGAAGACCCTACATTCTCTGTGGGTATGATTGGCTGGTTTGCTAGGGGTGCTATGGACCTGACATATTTGGTCCAGAATTTTATTCAGGCTGGACAGTTCGTCTCTGGCGCCTTTAGAGGGCGGCTTCTGACTTGGCCGAGAGCTTTTGAATCCAGCGTTTACTGTCGTGCTCTTCGTGTTGTCTCCTTTGTTCCGGCGTTTGTTATTGCTGCCGCGCCGTGATTTCCCGTTTCCATCTCTAACTTCGGATGTACTGGGGTCGCTGGTGCTGCATCTAGCTAGCCAGCTGTCCTCACCCATGCAAAAGCGGGTCATGAGGCTTGTTAATGCTGCCATCGTTCTCGGCTTTTCTTGGCCGAGGTGTCTGGCGAGCCATTCGTCACGGATGCTATGTTTAAAGGCTGCTAATGCATCGGCGTCCGGACAGTCAACAATTTGGTTCTTTTTAGTAAGAAACTTGTTCCAAAGTTTTCGGGCTAACTCTCCGGGCTGTTGAGTTATATGGTTCAAATCATCCGCGTCCGGAGGCCGGACATAAGTTCCTTGGAAATTTGCCAGAAAAGCGTCTTCAAGCTCTTGCCAACTTCCAATGGAGTTTTCGGGGAGGCCTTTAAGCCAGTGGCGAGCTGGCCCTTTGAGCTTGAGGGGTAAGTACTTGATGGCGTGGAGATCATCTCCTCGAGCCATATGGATGTGGATGATATAGTCCTCGATCCAGACCCCAGGGTCCGTTGTTCCGTCGTATGCCTCTATGTTTACAGGTTTGAATCCCTCTGGAAATTCATGATCCAGCACCTCATCGGTGAAACATAGGGGGTGTGCGGCACCCCTGTATCTGGGTGTACCGTGTTGTTCAGATGTTATATCGTATGCTGGGGCGTGCTTGTGTGGTCCATAGATGGATCTGGTTGCGCTGTCTTTTTGGTGCAAGCCCCCGCGTGAATCGCGTATTGTCTTGTGAGTGGCATTGTTTGCCGCTCTATGTTGGCCGTGAGGTTGTCTATCCGGCCAGGTAGCTGTTTTGACTTTTGGTTGTGAGGGGTCTGAGGCCTCCTCATCGAATTCAGGTAGAAACTTCCGCTTCGGGTAGCTCTTGGTGGGGCGATTGTCGCCGTACTTCACTGCTGTGTTGAGTATTTTACTCCATCTGACTTGGAGTGTGTCCTGCGCAGCCTTGAGCCCTTGCTTCTGCTTTTTTAGGCTCCTCGCGGTGGCAACAAGCCTTTGACGGGCATTCTGTTGCTCCGGGTACCTGTCCAGCATTGTGTCGTCCGGACTGTTATCTTTGACGGAATTGGTTTGTTCAATTTGATTTTCCGTATTGCCATGGTCCGGCAGTGATTTGCCCTGCTCCAACGCTGGGTCTGTGTGGTCGTTATTTCTGGCGAGGCGGGATTTGGGGCGGCGCTTGCGCCGCCGCTTTGACTGCTTCTCGAGGGAACAAGCCTTCGGTGCGTCTTTCCGTTCCTCGTCGTCGTTTTCTTTTGGTGTGTCCACCATGTATACGCCATATGATGAAGTGGACGTCCGGCACCCTGTGGGCGGTGGTTCATCTTCGCCTCCTGCATCGTTGTCCATACTGTCGATGTCTGTGGAGTCGAAGTCGAGCATGTCGGTTAAATCCTCGACAGTGGCTACAAAGTGGGTGGTGGGTGGGCGTCGAATTTCTTCGTCGTCCGCATCCCAATCTTGTTGGCCATAATCCGGCCAGGGCTCTCCTGACAAGGAGAGAGACCTTAGTGAATTCAGAATGTCGCCGAAGGGCGAGTGCTGAAAGATATCCGCGGCGGTGAATTCCATGATCGGCGCCCACTCGGATTCGATTGGCAGGGGCGCGGATGGTTCGGGGTCCGGAGGAGAGTCCGACACCTTGGAGTCACGGGCTGCGCAGAGGATGATGTTGGTGTTCGGCTCGATCGGCGTTGAGACTGTAGCCCCTGAGGTGGTGTCTAGCCACCCGTCCTCGATTAGCGCAGCTGGCTCCGAGCTAAGGGTCGGAGCTGGTGTGGGCGCGGCCTCTGGAGTACCGTCTGGTGGCAGAGCTAGGTCATGCCCATCGAGACAGTGCGGCGCGCCCGGCTATGGCTCGAATCCGTCGAAGATCAAGTCTCCGCGGATGTCGGCCGTGTAGTTCAAACTTCCAAATCTGACCTGATGGCCAGGGGCGTAGCTTTCAATCTGCTCCAGATGGCCAAGCGAATTAGCCCGCAGTGCAAAGCCGCCAAATACGAAGATCTCTCCAGGGAGGAAAGTCTCACCCTGGACCGCATCGCTACCGATGATAGTAGGAGCCATCAAGCCTAACGGCGACGACACAGAAGAACTCTCAATGAAAGCACCAATGTCGGTGTCAAAACCGGCGGATCTCGGGTAGGGGGTCCCGAACTGTGCGTCTAGGCCGGATGGTAACAGGAGGCAAGGGACACGAAGTTTTACCCAGGTTCGAGCCCTCTTCATGGAGGTAAAACCCTACGTCCTACTTGATTAATATTGAAGATATGGGTGTTACAAGAGTAGATCTACCACGAGATCAGAGAGGCTAAACCCTAGAAGCTAGCCTACGGTATGATTGTATGTTGTGATTGTTGTCCTACGGACTAAAACCCTCCGGTTTATATAGACACTGGAGAGGGTTAGGGTCACACAAGGTCAGTTACAAAGGAGGAGATATCCATACACGTATTGCCTAGCTTGCCTTCCACACCAAGTAGAGTCCCCTCCGGACACGAGACGAAGTCTTCAATCTTGTATCTTCATAGTCTAACAGTCTGGCCAATGGAGATAGTCCGGCTGTCCGGAGACCCCCTAATCCAGGACTCCCACAGTGTTCATGCTACCCTCAAGGATTCTCATGATCAACTCCAAGTGAAGCTAACCAAGGAGAAAGCCACTTTTCCTCGTATGGTGTTAATGGATAATGCAAATGCTACTAACCCTTGTTGTGAGCATGTGCATCTTATTGAGGAGAATGTTAAGTTGAAGGAGCAACTTGAGAAAGGCCTTGTGTCATGCATACAAGGTGAGAAGAACCTAAACGACCTTTTGAGAAATCAAAAGGGAGTTGTGGCCAAGGAGGGGATTGGGTTTGCACCCAACCCCAAGAACAAGAAGGATAACAAGACCAAATGACCTCCTCCTCTCAAGCAAACGTTTGTGAAGGAAGGAGAGAGTGCTTCCAAGGAGAAGAAGAACAAGGCGATGGGTGGTGGTGTCAAAAAGGGCAATGCCACCCCTCCCAACAAAGCCGACGACTTTAATCCTTCTTATATGTGTTATGTTGTGCTAGTGATGGGCATGTCTATGCCAAATTTGTTGGTTCTCCTCATGAGTACATTGAATGGTCTATTTGGGTTCCCAAGACCCTTGTTACTAACATCAAAGGTGTTGGGGAACGTAGTAATTTCAAAAAATTTCCTACGCACATGCAAGATCATGGTGATGCATAGCAACGAGGGAAGAGTGTGATCTACGTACCCTTGTAGACCGCCAGCGGAAGCGTTAGCACAACGCAGTTGATGTAGTCGTACATCTTCATGGCCCGACCGATCAAGCACCGAAACTACGGCACCTCCGAGTTTTAGCACACGTTCAGCTCGATGACGATCCGTGGACTCCGATCCAGCAAAGTGTCGGGGAAGAGTTCCGTCAGCATGACGGTGTGGTGACGATCTTGATGTTCTACCGTCGCAGGGCTTCGCCTAAGCACCGCTACAATATTATCGAGGATTATGGTGGAAGGGGGCACCGCACACGGCTAAGAATATTATCACGTGGATCAACTTGTGTGTCTAGGGGTGCCCCTTGCCCCCGTATATAAAGGATCAAGGGGAGGAGGCCGGCCGGCCCCTATGGCGCACCAAGGAGGAGTCCTCCTCCTAGTAGGAGTAGGACTCCTACTAGGAGGGGGAAAGAAGTGGGGAGGGAGAAGGAAAAGGGGGCGCCGCCCCCCCTCTCCTAGTCCAATTCGGACCAGGGGGGAGGAGGTGCGCGGCCCACCTTTGGGTGCCCCTCTCTCTCTCCACTAAGGCCCATATGGCCCATTACTTCTCCCGGGGGGGTTCCGGTAACCCTCCGGCTCTCCGGTTTTCTCCGAAATCATCCGGAACACTTCCGGTGTCCGAATATAGCCGTCCAATATATCAATCTTTATGTCTCGACCATTTCGAGACTCCTTGTTATGTCCGTGATCACATCCGGGACTCCGAACTAACTTCGGTACATCAAAACTCATAAACTCATAATATAACTGTCATCGAAACCTTAAGCGTGCGGACCCTATGGGTTCGAGAACAATGTAGACATGACCAAGACACGTCTCCGGTCAATAACCAATAGCGGAACCTGGATGCTCATATTGGCTCCTACATATTCTACGAAGATCTTTATCGGTCAGACCGCATAACAACATACGTTGTTCCCTTTGTCATCGGTATGTTACTTGTCCGAGATTCGATCGTCGGTATCTCAAATACCTAGTTCAATCTCGTTACCGGCAAGTCTCTTTACTCGTTTCGTAATACATCATCTTGCAACTAACTCATTAGTTGTAATGCTTGCAAGGCTTATGTGATGTGCATTACCGAGAGGGCCCAGAGATACCTCTCCGACAATCGGAGTGACAAATCCTAATCTCGAAATACGCCAACCCAACATTCACCTTTGGAGACACCTGTAGAGCTCCTTTATAATCACCCAGTTACGTTGTGACGTTTGGTAGCACACAAAGTGTTCCTCCGGTAAACGGGAGTTGCATAATCTCATAGTCATAGGAACATGTATAAGTCATGAAGAAAGCAATAGCAACATACTAAACGATCGGGTGCTAAGCTAATGGAATGGGTCATGTCAATCACATCATTCTCCTAATGATGTGATCCCATTAATCAAATGACAACACATGTCTATGGTTAGGAAACATAACCATCTTCGATTAACGAGCTAGTCAAGTAGAGGCATACTAGTGACGTTTGGTTTGTCTATGTATTCACACAAGTATTATGTTTCCGGATAATACAATTCTAGCATGAATAATAAACATTTATCATGATATAAGGAAATAAATAATAACATTATTATTGCCTCTAGGGCATATTTCCTTCAGTCTCCCACTTGCACTAGAGTCAATAATCTAGATTACACAGTAATGATTCTAACACCCATGGAGCTTTGGTGCTGATCATGTTTTGCTCGTGGAAGAGGCTTAGTCAACGGGTCTGCTACATTCAGATCCGTATGTATCTTGCAAATCTCTATGTCTCCCACCTGGACTAGATCCCGGATGGAATTGAAGCGTCTCTTGATGTGCTTGGTTCTCTTGTGAAATCTGGATTCCTTTGCCAAGGCAATTGCACCAGTATTGTCACAAAAGATTTTCATTGGACCCGATGCACTAGGTATGACACCTAGATCGGATATGAACTCCTTCATCCAGACTCCTTCGTTTGCTGCTTCCGAAGCAGCTATGTACTCCGCTTCACATGTAGATCCCGCCACAACGCTTTGTTTAGAACTGCACCAACTAACAGCTCCACCGTTTAATGTAAACACGTATCCGGTTTGCGATTTAGAATCGTCCGAATCAGTGTCAAAGCTTGCATCAACGTAACCATTTACGATGAGCTCTTTTTCACCTCCATATATGAGAAACATATCCTTAGTCCTTTTCAGCTATTTCAGGATGTTCTTGACCGCTGTCCAGTGATTCACTCCTGGATTACTTTGGTACCTCCCTGCCAGACTTATAGCAACACACACATCAGGTCTGGTACACAACATTGCATACATGATAGAGCCTATGGCTGAAGCATAGGGAACATCTTTCATTTTCTCTCTATCTTCTGCATTGGTTGGACTTTGATTCTTACTCAATTTCACACCTTGTAACACAGGCAAGAATCCTTTCTTTGCTTGATCCATTTTGAACTTTTTCAAAACTTTGTCAAGGTATGTGCTTTGTGAAAGTCCAATTAAACGTCTCGATCTGTCTCTATAGATCTTGATGCCCAATATGTAGGCAGCTTCATCGAGGTCTTTCATTGAAAAACTTTTATTCAAGTATCCTTTTATGCTATCCAAAAATTCTATATCATTTCCGATTAGTAATATGTCATCTACATATAATATCAGAAATGCTACAGAGCTCCCACTCACTTTCTTGTAAATACAGGCTTCTCCAAAAGTCTGTATAAAACCAAATGCTTTGATCACACTATCAAAGCGTTTATTCTAACTCCGAGAGGCTTGCACCAGTCCATAAATGGATCGCCGGAGCTTGCACACTTTGTTAGCTCCCTTTGGATCGACAAAACCTTCCGGCTGCATCATATACAACTCTTCTTGCAGAAATCCATTCAGGAATGCAGTTTTGACATCCATTTGCCAAATTTCATAATCATAAAATGCGGCAATTGCTAACATGATTCGGACAGACTTAAGCATCGCTACGGGTGAGAAGGTCTCATCGTAGTCAATCCCTTGAACTTGCCGAAAACCTTTTGCGACAAGTCGAGCTTTGTAGACAGTAATATTACCGTCAGCGTCAGTCTTCTTCTTGAAGATCCATTTATTCTCAATTGCTTGCCGATCATTGGGCAAGTCAACCAAAGTCCATACTTTGTTCTCATACATGGATCCCATCTCAGATTTCATGGCTTCAAGCCATTTTGCGGAATCTGGGCTCACCATCGCTTCTTCATAGTTCGTAGGTTCATCATGATCTAGTAGCATGACTTCCAGAACAGGATTACCGTACCACTCTGGCGCGGATCTTACTCTGGTTGATCTACGAGGTTCAGTAGTATCTTGTTCTGAAGTTTCATGATCATTATCATTAGCTTCCTCACTAATTGGTGTAGGTGTCACAGAAACAGGTTTCTGTGATGTACTACTTTCCAATAAGGGAGCAGGTACAGTTACCTCATCAAGTTCTACTTTCCTCCCACTCACTTCTTTCGAGAGAAACTCCTTCTCCAGAAAGTTTCCGAATTTAGCAACAAAAGTCTTGCCTTCGGATCTGTGATAGAAGGTGTATCCAATAGTTTCCTTTGGATATCCTATGAAGACACATTTCTCCGATTTAGGTTCGAGCTTATCAGGTTGAAGCTTTTTCACAGAAGCATCGCAGCCCCAAACTTTCAGAAACGACAACTTTGGTTTCTTGCCAAACCACAGTTCATAAGGCGTCGTCTCAACGGATTTTGATGGTGCCCTATTTAACGTGAATGCGGCCGTCTCTAGAGCATATCCCCAAAACGATAGCGGTAAATCAGTAAGAGACATCATAGATCGCACCATATCTAGTAAAGTACGATTACGACGTTCGGACACACCATTACGTTGTGGTGTTCCGGGTGGCGTGAGTTGCGAAACTATTCCACATTGTTTCAAATGTACACCAAACTCGTAACTCAAATATTCTCCTCCACGATCAGATCGTAGAAACTTTATTTTCTTGTTACGATGATTTTCAACTTCACTCTGAAATTCTTTGAACTTTTCAAACGTTTCAGACTTATGTTTCATTAAGTAGATATACCCATATCTGCTTAAGTCATCTGTGAAGGTGAGAAAATAACGATATCCGCCACGAGCCTCAACATTCATCGGACCACATACATCTGTATGTATGATTTCCAACAAATCTGTTGCTCTCTCCATAGTAGCGGAGAATGGTGTTTTGTCATCTTACCCATAAGGCAAGGTTCGCAAGTACCAAGTGATTCATAATCAAGTGGTTCCAAAAGCCCATCAGTATGGAGTTTCTTCATGCGCTTTACACCAATATGACCCAAACGGCAGTGCCACAAATAAGTTGCACTATCATTATCAACTCTGCATCTTTTGGCTTCAACATTATGAATATGTGTGTCACTACTATCGAGATTTAATAAGAATAGACCACTCTTTAAGGGTGCATGACCATAAAAGATATTACTCATATAAATAGAACAACCATTATTCTCTGATTTAAATGAATAACCGTCTCGCATCAAACAAGATCCAGATATAATGTTCATGCTTAACGCTGGCACCAAATAACAATTATTTAGGTCTAATACTAATCCCGAAGGTAGATGTAGAGGTAGCGTGCCGACTGCGATCACATCGACTTTGGAACCATTTCCCACGCGCATCGTCACCTCGTCCTTAGCCAATCTTCGCTTAATCCGTAGTCCCTGTTTCGAGTTGCAAATATTAGCAACAGAACCAGTATCAAATACCCAGGTGCTACTGCGAGCATTAGTAAGGTACACATCAATAACATGTATATCACATATACCTTTGTTCACCTTGCCATCCTTCTTATCCGCCAAATACTTGGGGCAGTTCCGCTTCCAGTGACCAGTCTGCTTGCAGTAGAAGCACTCAGTTTCAGGCTTAGGTCCAGGTTTGGGTTTCTTCTCTTGGAGGAGCAACTTGCTTGCTGTTCTTTTTGAAGTTCCCCTTCTTCTTCCCTTTGCCCTTTTTCTTGAAACTAGTGGTCTTGTTGACCATCAACACTTGATGCTCCTTCTTGATTTCTACCTCCGCAGCTTTCAGCATTGCGAAGAGCTCGGGAATAGTCTTATTCATCCCTTGCATATTATAGTTCATCACGAAGCTCTTGTAGCTTGGTGGTAGTGATTGGAGAATTCTGTCAATGACGCAATCATCTAGGAAGATTAACTCCCAATTGAATCAAGTGATTATTATACCCAGACATTTTGAGTATATGTTCACTGACAGAACTGTTCTCCTCCATCTTGCAGCTATAGAACTTATTGGAGACTTCATATCTCTCAATCCGGGCATTTGCTTGAAATATTAACTTCAACTCCTGGAACATCTCATATGCTCCATGACGTTCAAAACGTCGTTGAAGTCCCGATTCTAAGCCGTAAAGCATGGCACACTGAACTATCGAGTAGTCATCAGCTTTGCTCTGCCAGACGTTCATAACATCTGGTGTTGCTCCAGCAGCAGGCCTGGCACCCAGCGGTGCTTCCAGGACGTAATTCTTCTGTGCAGCAATGAGGATAATCCTCAAGTTACGGACCCAGTCCGTGTAATTGCTACCATCATCTTTCAACTTTGCTTTCTCAAGGAACACATTAAAATTCAACGAAACAACAGCACGGGCCATCTATCTACAATCAACATAAACAAGCAAGATACTATCAGGTACTAAGTTCATGATAAATTTAGGTTCAATTAATCATATTACTAAAGAACTCCCACTTAGATAGACATCCCTCTAATCCTCTAAGTGATTACGTGATCCAAATCAACTAAACCATGTCCGATCATCACGTGAGATGGAGCAGTTTCATTGGTGAACATCGCTATGTTGATCATATCTACTATATGATTCACGCTCGACCTTTCGGTCTCCGTGTTCCGAGGCCATATCTGTATATGCTTGGCTCGTCAAGTATAACCTGAGTATTCTGCGTGTGCAACTGTTTTGCACCCATTGTATTTGAACGTAGAGCCTATCACACCCGATCATCACGTGGTGTCTCAGCACGAAGAACTTTCGCAACAGTGCATACTCAGGGATAACACTTCTTGATAATTAGTGAGAGATCATATTAAAATGCTACCGTCAATCAAAGCAAGATAAGATGCATAAAAGATAAACATCACATGCAATCAATATAAGTGATATGATATGGCCATCATCATCTTGTGCTTGTGATCTCCATCTTCGAAGCACCGTCGTGATCACCATCGTAGCATCGTTGTCGTCTCGCCAATCTTATGCTTCCACGACTATCGCTACCGTTTAGTGATAAAGTAAAGCATTACAGCGCAATTTCAATGCATACAATAAAGCGACAACCATATGGCTCCTGCCAGTTGCCGATAACTTGGTTACAAAACATGATCATCTCATACAATAAAATTCAGCATCATGTCTTGACCATATCACATCACAACATGCCCTGCAAAAACAAGTTAGACGTCCTCTACTTTGTTGTTGCAAGTTTTACGTGGCTGCTATGGGCTTAAGCAAGAACCAATCTTACCTACGCATCAAAACCACAATGATAGTTTGTCAAGTTGGTGTTGTTTTAACCTTCGCAAGGACTGGGCGTAGCCACACTCGGTTCAACTAAAGTTGGAGAAACTGTCACCCGCTAGCCACCTTTGTGCAAAGCACGTCGGGAGAACCGGTCTCGCGTAAGCGTACGCGTAATGTCGGTCCAGGCCGCTTCGTCCAACAATACCGCCGAACCAAAGTATGACATGCTGGTAAGCAGTATGACTTATATTGCCCACAACTCATTTGTGTTCTACTCGTGCATATAAAATCAACACATAAAACCTAGGCTCTGATACCACTATTGGGGAACGTAGTAATTTCAAAGAAAATTCCTACGCACACGCTAGATCATGGTGATGCATAGCAACGAGGGAAGAGTGTGATCTACGTACCCTTGTAGACCGACAGCGGAAGCGTTAGCACAACGCGGTTGATGTAGTCGTACGTCTTCACGGCCCGACCGATCAAGCACCGAAACTACGGCACCTCCGAGTTTTAGCACACGTTTAGCTCGATGACGATCTCCGGACTCCGATCCAGCAAAGTGTTAGGGAAGAGTTCCGTCAGCACGACGGCGTGGTGACGATCTTGATGTTCTACCGTCGCAGGGCTTCGCCTAAGCACCGCTACAATATTATCGAGGATTATGGTGGAAGGGGGCACCGCACACGGCTAAGAATATGATCACGTGGATCAACTTGTGTGTCTAGGGGTGCCCCTTGCCCCCATATATAAAGGATCAAGGGGAGGAGGCAGGCCGGACCCTATGGCGCACCAAGGAGGAGTCCTCCTCCTAGTAGGAGTAGGACTCCTACTAGGAGGGGAAAAGAAGTGGGGAGGGAGAAGGAAAGGGGGGCGCCCCCCCTCTCCTAGTCCAATTCGGACCAGGGGGGAGGAGGCGCGTGGCCCACCTTTGGGTGCCCCTCTCTCTCTCCACTAAGGCCCATATGGCCCATTACTTCTCCCGGGGGGGTTCCGGTAACCCTCCTGCTCTCTAGTTTTCTCCGAAATCATCCGGAACACTTCCGGTGTTCGAATATAGTCGTCCAATATATCAATCTTTATGTCTCGACCATTTCGAGGCTCCTCGTTATGTCCGTGATCACATCCGGGACTCCTAACTAACTTCCGTACATCAAAACTCATAAACTCATAATATAACTGTCATCGAAACCTTAAGCGTGCGGACCCTACGGGTTCGAGAACAATGTAGACATGACCGAGACACGTCTCCGGTCAATAACCAATAGCGGAACCTGGATGCTCATATTGGCTCCTACATATTCTATGAAGATCTTTATCGGTCAGACCGCATAACGACATACGTTGTTCCCTTTGTCATCGGTATGTTACTTGTCCGAGATTCGATCGTCGGTATCTCAAATACCTAGTTCAATCTCGTTACCGGCAAGTCTCTTTACTCGTTTCGTAATACATCATCTTGCAACTAACTGTTTAGTTGTAATGCTTGCAAGGCTTATGTGATGTGCATTACCGAGAGGGCCCAAAGATACCTCTCCGACAATCGGAGTGAAAAATCCTAATCTCGAAATACGCCAACCCAACATTCACCTTTGGAGACACCTGTAGAGCTCCTTTATAATCACCCAGTTACGTTGTGACGTTTGGTAGCACACAAAGTGTTCCTCCGGTAAACGGGAGTTGCATAATCTCATAGTCATAGGAACATGTATAAGTTATGAAGAAAGCAATAGCAACATACTAAATGATCGGGTGCTAAGCTAATGGAATGGGTCATGTCAATCACATCATTCTCCTAATGATGTGATCCCATTAATCAAATGACAACACATGTCTATGGTTAGGAAACATAACCATCTTCGATTAACGAGCTAGTCAAGTAGAGGCATACTAGTGACGTTTGGTTTGTCTATGTATTCACACAAGTATTATGTTTCCAGATAATACAATTCTAGCATGAATAATAAACATTTATCATGATATAAGGAAATAAAATAATAACGTTATTATTGCCTCTAGGGCATATTTCCTTCAAAAGGACCCATTATAAAATGGGTTCCTAAAACCAAGCATTGATCTCTTGTAGGTGTTTGCTTCCGGTGGGGGATCATGGTTGCTCGATAGTGGAGCTACAAATCATATGACCGGAAGCAAGGACTTGGTGGTGGACGTGCACAAGATTCCATCGATGCCCACCAATGTCGAGTGGGGTGATGCCTCATCTTCTAAGGTATTGGGACTTGGCAAGGTTGTCATCTCTCATGATCTCACGATCGAGAAGGTCATGCTTGTTGAGTCCCCTTGCATACAATTTACTTTCCGTTCATCAACTTGCAATCATGGGCTTTGCCACTTTCTTTGATATTGATACTGTGGCCCTCTTGTGGAGCAAGACTCTTAAAGTAGCCTTTGTTGGGCATGTCGAGAACGGTCTATATGTGATTAAATTTTGGGAGCGACCCACTAAGACGGTGACGTGCCTAATGGCTAAAGTTGATGTGGGATGGCTTTGGCATCGCCGTTTAGCCCATGTCAATATGAGATCTTTGCAAAGTATTCTCAAGGGGGACCATGTCCGTGGACTAACGAATGTTAGTTTTGCTAAAGATCGTGCTTGCAGTGCTTGTATCAAAGGAAAGCTTCAGGAGAAGGCTCACCCTCCCACGACTATCATTTACTCAAAGAGGACTTTGGAGCTCCTTCACTTGGATCTCTTTGGGCCTCCATCCTTTGATAGTCTTGAGGGTAGGAAGTATTGCTTGGTGATTGTGGATGACTACTCAAGATATACTTGGGTGTATTTCTTCAAGAGGAAGAGCGAGACCCAACAAACCGTCATTGACTTTGCAAATGAAGCACAACATCAACACAATGCAAAGATCTTGACAATAAGAAGTGACAACGGCACCGAGTTTAAGAACTACACCTTGGATGAGTTTCTTAGTGATGAGGGGATCAAGCATCAATATTCCGCACCTTACAAAAACGGTGTTGCGGAGAGGAAGAACCGGACGTTGATGGATGCGGCAAGGACCATGATGGCGGAGTTCAAGTCTCCATACAACTTTTGGGCCGAAGCCATCAACACCGCGTGTCATGCATCCAATCGGCTCTACCTCTGCAAGGGCTTGAACAAGACTCCATATGAGATACTCACCGGTAACAAGCCCAACCTTAAGTACTTTCGGGTGTTCGGGTGTAAGTGTTTCATTCTCAAGAAAGGTGTTCGGTTGTCTAAATTTGAGGCTAGGGCTTATGAGGGCATATTTGTTGGTTATGCTACAAACTCTAAGGCTTACCGTGTCCTCAATAATTCCGCAGGACTTATTGAGGAGACGTGTAACGTGGAGTTTGATGAGAATAACGGCTCCCAAGTGGAGCAAAGTGGCACTTGTGATGTAGGTGATGAAATTCCTCCTCAAGCCATAAGAAGAATGGGTGTTGGTTTTATCCTACCCATTGAGGAACCCCTTGTGGACGAAGGAGAAGGACAATGCTCCACTCAAGTGGAGCCATCACCAACCCAAGGCCCACACGCTTCCGAAGAACAAAGTGAATGCCCTCATCCTCGTGAACAAGACCAAGGGCAAGATCATGCTCAAGATGGTGTTGACACACCAAGTGATGTCCAAGGTCAAGTTCTCTCCTCCGGGCAAGTTCAAGATCAAGAACAAGCTCAAGACGTCGCTCAGGATGATCATGTGACCGCTCCTCAACTCACCACCGAGGAGGAATTGGAGCGTCGTGCCGCCAAGATTGCTTCCAAGATCTCCACCAAGGGTCATCTCATGAAGAATGTACTTGGAAGCATTCAAAAGGGGGTAAGCACTCGTAGACAATTGGCAAACTATTGTGAACATCACGCGTTTGTCTCTTGTGTTGAACCCCAAAAGGTATATGAAGCACTCGAAGATCCGGATTGGCTTAATGCCATGCATGAAGAACTCAACAACTTCAGGTACAACAAGGTGTGGAGATTTGTGCCAAGGCCAACGGGGAACCACAATGTCATTGGAACCTAGTGGATATTTAATAACAAGCAAGATGCTCATGGGACCATCATTCGCAACAAGGCAAGATTGGTGGCACAAGGCTACTCCCAAGTCGAGGGTATCGACTACAGTGAGACCTTTGCTCCTGTTGCTCGCCTTGAATCCATTCGTTTCTTGATTGCTTATGCTTCTCATCACAACTTTAAGTTGCAACAAATGGATGTGAAGAGTGCTTTTCTTAATGGTCCTATTAATGAGTTGGTCTATGTCAAGCAACCCCCCGGGTTCGAGGATCCCTACTTTCCCGATCATGTGTATCAACTCGATAAAGCACTCTATGGGCTTAAATAAGCCCCACGTGCGTGGCATGACCACCTTACCGAGTTGTTACAAGATCGTGGGTTTGAAGTTGGGCTAATCGACCCCACTCTTTTTACTAAGAAGGTCAAAGGGGAGTTGTTTGTATGCCAACTATATGTTGATGACATTATCTTTGGTTCCCCTAACAAAACTTTCAATGAGGAATTCGCCGCTCTCATGACCTCAAATTTCAAGATGTCTTCCATGGGAGAGTTGAAGTTCTTTCTAGGGTTCGAAGTGAAGCAAAGAAGAGAAGGAACCTTCATCAACCAAGCCAAATACACTCAAGACATGCTCAAGAGATTCAAGCTAAGTGATGTCAAGCCGGCTTCCACTTCAATGCCCACCAAGTGCCAACTTGACATAGATCCCAATGGTAAAGCGGTGGATCAAAAGGTATATCACTCCATAATTTGGATCCTTGCTTTACCTTTGTGCATCTAGACCGGATATCATGTTGAGTGTGGGAATTTGTGCATGGTTTCAAGCTGCACCTAAGGAAAGTCACTATGTGGCGGTCAAGCGAATCTTTCGATATTTGGCTCATACCCCAAACTTTGGCTTATGGTACCCAAGAGGAGCAAACTTCAAGCGTGTAGGGTATTCGGACTCCGATTGGGGGAGACAAAGTGGATAGGAAGTCCACTTCCGGAGGGTGCCAATTCCTTGGTTGCTCTTTGGTGAGTTGGTCTTCCAAAAAGCAAAGTTGTGTGTCTCTCTCGTCCACCGAAGCGGAGTATGTAGCAGCCGGCAGTTGTTGTGCACAACTCTTATGGATGAGGCAAACTTTAAAGGATTACAGTGTCATTTGTGACAAAGTGCCTCTTTGGTGTGACAATGAAAGTGCCATCAAGATTTCTCTCAACCCGGTGCAACACTTCAAGATGAAGCATATTGAGATTCGGTATCACTTCATCCAGGATCACATTAGGCGAGGGGAGATCGAGCTCAACTACGTCAACACTCATGATAACCTTCCAGATATTTTCCCGAAGCCGTTGGATGAAGCAAGATTTCGCGAGTTAAGGCATGAGCTAAATATCATTGATTCGAGCAATGTTGCTTGAACCCTTGCACACCCCCATACTCAACTTGTTGTCTTGTTTAGATGTAGGCATGGACATAGGGGGAGTGTTGTTCTCTCAATGAACTCGCCCTCCCCCCTTTATGCATAAATTGATCAAATCTTTCACTCTAGCCATTTTTTATGGTACTTGTGCTTCAAGGACGAGTTTTGGTGATGGGCCCAAGGATAATTCTGCGCGGTACCATACCAATTGACTCAAACATAGGTGGCTCCGGCCACCACCCTCTCTTTGGAGAGGTTGTGTATCGCGGTCGTCTCTTGTTGTCGTTTTGCCCCTTCTTCCTTTCGTGTTTGAGCTTTTTGTGAGGTGTCTTGTTTGTTTGAAGTTTCCTTACGAAGGCCTCTTTTTTCTTGTGTTTGGAAATGGCTTCTTATTGAGATCACGGTACTACCGCGGCCTGCCACGGTACTACCGTGCGTGGAGAGTACGGTACTACCGGCCCAGTGCGATACTACCGCCTGGGAGAGAGGTACTACCGCTTTGGTGCGGTTCTTCCGCCCAAGCGGTACTACCACGATGATACGCGGTACTACCGCACTGTCGGAGGCGCGTGGGGATAAGGACGGGAACAGGGGGCTTCTAACTCCCCCATACCCATTCGCCAGTTTTCCCCACTTCATCTCTCTCTCTCTCTCTCTCTCTCTCTCTCTCGCTCGCTCGCTCAAGAACGGGGCCGGAGTCCCTCACCGGATCTCCATCTCTGGCTGCTCTCCTTGGATTCCGACCGTTGGGATCGTTCCCCACAACTTCCTCTTGCCATGGACCAAGGTTTTTCCCCAAATCCCTCTCTTTCTAGTTGGTTCTCTTGTCTCTAGGTTTTTGGGGAGATGCTTGTGTTCTTGAGATTTTAGGCCAAGTCTTTGCAAGAGAAGGTTGTAGGAGAGTAGTGTTGCGTAGAAATTATACCTGATATATTGTCCCGTGGTAGATTTGATCAACCGTAGTTCCACTGTGGTTTCGCGCGTCTTCTCAGATTCAAAAGTAGGTTCGGATCTGACGCGGTGCGGTACTACCGTGCTTCTGGTGCGGTACTACCGCTTGTCCGGTACTACCGCCCGTTCGGTGCGGTACTACCGCATGTTATGTGGCACTAAGGTCTTACTACCGTTCCAAGCCACGGTACTATCGTATCCTCACACGGTACTACCGCGACTAGGAGCAGTACTAAAATTTTAGTACCGCACGTCCAGGTGGCACTACCGTTGTTGTCCCATCTTCCTTGTGGCAGTTATCTCGTATGCTTTCTACCTGTTTCCCTTGCTTTGCCGTGGTCTTTGCATTGATTCTTCTCGCTCTTTGTGTGTGCTTTCTCTTGTGTTTTTGGTGGTGGCTCTCGCCGTTCCCTTCCCAGTCGTGACACTAGCTCCAAGCGACTGCGCAACCCTCAAGATGAAGCACCAGAGGGCTCCAGTGCCCCCAAGTGCAATCTCAAGACCACTGCCAGCAAGCAAAAGGAATCTGCTAAGGGCATGGACGAGATTCCCCTCACTGAGTACATCGAACGCCGGAAGATCAACCCTTATGTGAATGCTCATGCTATCCTCAGATGCAATGAGTTGTTTTGGACCAAGCAGCAGGCTCTCATTTATCTGGATGTTATCAAGAACAAGAAAAACACCTACGTGGATGTCAAGTGGATAGACATGAATCACTTGAGGAAGGACAAGTTTCGTGACTACTTTGGAGAAGCTCTGGATTTGGTGGAGCAGTTCGGTATTGAACATGTGATCTCTTTCCACCTTGACTATGACCCTGAGCTTATCTGTCAGTTCTTTGCCTCAGTTCACTTTCACCCCAGGGATGAGTGGAGGATGACCTGGATGACCAATGGCTGTCAGTTGTCTGCCACCTGGAAGGAGTTCATGGATCTACTCCACGTTCCTGATGACGGGCTCCACACACCCGTTGGTGTTCGCCCCCACGCTAATTCTGAGTCTGCTAGCAAGAACAAGCTTCAGCCATTCTATGTTGAGAAGGTGCTTCCCAGTGGCAAGTCGACTTGGGTGCTGAACTCTTTTCTGGATATCATGCATCACATCTTCCGCAACACTCTGTTCCCTCGCATTGGCAACAAGGACAAGGTTCATTCCTATCTGGTGGACATGATGCTCCTGTGCGCGGAGGCACGTACGTCTCAGACTCAGCCACTTGATGTCTCACACATCATGTGGCACTACTAGGAAAAGGACTAAAGATAGGATTGACACTAATGGCGCACCAGAGAAGTGGTGCGCCACTACTATATACAAATGGCGCACCTGGTGGAGATACGCCATTAGTGTGAAAGACACTAATGGCGCACCAGGCAAAAGGTGCGCCACTAGTAAAACAATTTTTTTCATTTTTTCAAATATACTAATGGTGCATCCTGGCAAAGTGCGCCATTAGTAGTTAGAACTACTAATGGCGTACCGGCGACAGAGTGCGCCAGTATTTTTTTTTTACTTTTTGGCAAAAAAACATTCTAATGGTGCATCGCTGCTGGGTGCGCCATTAGTAAGCTTCCCCCCACTCCACCTACTCCCCTCCCTCCCTTCCTCCCCACTCGGCCTAACCGTATGCCTCCTCCGCCCCAACCATACGCCGCCGCCACGCCTGCACGCCCCCTCCGCCCCCTCCGTCCCCTGCCGCCGCCGCCCTGACCCCGCCCCCGCGCCCCCATGCCCCCTCCGTCCCCTGCCGCCACCGCCCCGACCCCCGCGCCCCCGCGCCCCCTCCGCCCCCTCCGTCCCCTGCTGTCCCTTGCCGCCACCGCCCCGCCCCCACCGATCTCCGTCCGTCGACCATGGGAGACGGCCAGGACCTGGAGGCCGGCGCCGGCGACGGCGGCGAGAAGAAGATGGCCCACTCCTCCTCCTCCGGCCCGCTCCCGCCATCGGAGCCGCCGCACCTGCGGGGCCAGGACCCCGCCCAGTACCAGTACGGCACCTTCCACCCCCTGCCCCCACCCCGACGTCCGCTACCAGGCCGCCCCAGGTACAGTTCCTCGCATACTCTTGCTTACCTCCGATGCTTATGTTTGGTATGTTGTCATCCTCTGCGACCTCGTCATCCTCTGGTAATCAATCCATCCCTTCCAAAAGATAAAGATAAAATGGAAATATCAGAGGATATGCCTCTACCTAAAAATGTACCACTCTGTTGCACGATGGAGCTCAATGCATCAATCTGTACTAGCTCAACACCTCAAGCTTTGCTTGCTAAATTTCTATGGCTTCTTGATTAGTTTTTGTGTGCTCTGCATCTGCATTGCCATGGCGCGGCTCTGCGCCTCTTTGCTTTGGTTTGGTTTGGTCACCATATATGCATCCAAGCAAGTATTTATCATATGTTTGGGTGGATGATGGTACAGGCTTTCAGCAAGATAGAACCCCATAAATAAGATTAGCATTCAGCTTAACTATGCACGATGAGTGTGGGCGTGCTCATGTTGCTGCTATATATGCTCTGTCTGCTGTGTGCGGTTTCTCGGATGTCATTCTCATCTATGCACTTCCATTCAGCTATCTGTACCATGCGGTTAATACATATAATTATCATCGATTCACCTCTATTAAGTTATTACCATGGTGCAGCTCTGCGCCTGTTTGGTTTGGTCACCACATATGCATCGAAGCAAGTATTTATCATATGATTGGGTTGATGATGGTACAGGCTTTGAGCAAGAGAGAACCCCATAAATTCTAGGAGTGGCATGTTGGATTGAATTTGCCAGTTTCATTTGTTTAGTAGTAGACGCAGCATGTATTGTGCTCCTCTCGGCTTGGTCATACTAGTAGATGTCATCTCCACTTTCTTCACCCATATGAATAAGCTATGTGAACTCCTATGCTGCTTAAGTACATGCTGGTCTGATTGATGCGGTCTCTGTGCAATGTTTTTATCCTCTGCTCGCTGAAAGTTTAACTCTTTGTTGCTGCTAGTAGTGGATTTGCTCCAAATTACAACTCCCAGAAAAATTTGGAAATTTCTGATTGTTTTTTGGTCATTTTTGGGAATTTACTGTCAACCTAGGTGCATTTGCATCTGGGAGCAGAAGGGCACTTTCGCAGATATGAGCAATATTTATGAATTTAGTTATTAATTGACTATCATATTTTGAAGTAAATGACTATCTTAATGTCGTGTCCTGATTACTGTTATTAATTGTAATGTACTGATATTACATTATCAATTGTAATGTGAGGAATCTACTCTTCCTTGTTTGGTCATATCTGTTGAATAAAGCCAAGTCTTCAGTAGTAGTGTTTATTTCTTCAGTTCGTCAGTTTCATCAGTTCGTCAGTAGTAGTTTGAGATTGTTTTCTGTCAATGAGTTTAGCTCGAGTTAGTTAGCGCCAAGAGCGAGTCTGGCGCCCCCTCTGGTCGCTCGTGGGATGGCACGAGCGCCACGATCGTTGGTGCCGCGTAGTTAGGGGCCATGAGCCCGTTTCCTTTGTAGTACTGGAGAACCAGTACAGCAAACACAAGCCACTTTAGGGGCCATGATCTTCATCCGCGTAGTTAGCGGTATTTTTTAGAACACTTTTTTGATCCTGTTGTAGCAGCAAAACTTGTCAAACAACATATTGAATTATTGGATGAAAGCGAGGAGGAGGATGACCACGATGAAGCTATGATGCAATATGGTAGTGATGATGACGAGTAGTTCTTATTATCTTCTGTGTTCACGTCTCTAGATTTTATCTCATGTGTTCACATCTGTCTTAATACCTTGCCTTGCCTTGTTCGGTTCTAGTGCATAAAGGTCTATGGTCAATTGATATTTTGTGTTTCCACTACAGAAAGTTCTATGGTATATTTTGTCTGTCCTTTTCAAGTAAAGAAATCTAAATGTTATCTGTATAATACCTTGCCTTGTTTGGTTGTATCGGTTATACATGTATGTTGTCCAGTAGGTTTGTTAGGTTTGATAGCATAGAAGAAATAGATAGGGTACTCCATATGTTTTATGATCTGTTGTAAGGGTACTAATTGGTCTCTTCTACTGCTTATCAGAGATGGCAGGAAGCAGCCACCGCCGCTCTGCGACACCGCAGTACGAGTTGGATGCTTCCGAGTTCTTCACTATCATACTTGGGAATTCAGTATCATCCATGACGCAGGTATATAAAACGAGAGATCTCCCCTTCACCCATCTCATTATGATATCTGTTGTTTGCCTACATCACTCATTGTCCCAAACTGCAGAGGCTGCCTGACAGTTTTATGAACATGCTGATGGGTGAAGATCCGCCAAATAATGTGAAGCTGCGACAGGCCGGCAGCGGGTTTCGCAGGCTGTGGGATGTGGAGTTGGTGATCAAGGAGGGCCACATGTACTTGTCTCGTGGGTGGGAGAAGTTCTACCGTGCCTACGACCTGCGGCTGGGGTACTTCCTTCTCTTCATGTACGACGACGACGCCACCATGCTCATCGTGAAGGTGTTCAACGCGACTATGTGTCGCATGCGCTACGCTGAAGATTATGATGCCGGTACGTTCTGCCTCTTCTTATTCCTCTACATTTGGCTTTGTCTCACATCGATTGTTAACGGTCATTGTTGCATTTGGACAGGTAATGGGAGCAGCAGCAGCGACAATGGCTACAGCCAAAGCAGCAGCGACCATGGCTGTAGCGAAAGCAGCAGCGATTCTGGCTGTAGCGAAAGCAGCAACGATTCTGGCAGCAGCATAGACAACAAGAAGGATGATCCAGACTGGAGTGCGGGAGAAGAGGAGCAGAGTGGGGATGAGGAGCTGCAGGATGACGATGGGCATCAGGCTGAGGATGACCTAGCGCTGGTGGTGGCTGACCAAGGGCAAGAGATGGTGGTGGCTGACCAAGGGCAAGAGATGGTGGTGGCTGACCATGGGCAAGAGATGGAGGTGGCTGAGGATGACCTAGCGATGGTCGTGCCTGAAGGTGGCCTCGCGATGGTGGTGGTGCCTGACAATGACCACGCACCGGTGGTGGCGCCGGCGATCCCACAGCTGGGCGACATGACCACGCCAATTGAGGTAGAAGACTACATCCCACTGCCTCCACCGCCTCCACCGCCTCGCCGCTCTTGGCGCATCAGGCTGAGGAAGGAGAAGGAGAAGAACAATGCATGAGAACTGAACTTTGTCAGGTATGTCAGATCTCCAAAATGATATATATATATATACTTAGTTACCTATGTTATCTCTAATATGCTTAGTTTCCTATAGGTTAGCTTCATTTTACCTAAGTTGGCTCTAATATGCTAACTTAGAGCTTATATGCTTAGTTTCCTATAGGTTAGCTCCAAAATAACTTATGTTAGCACAAAATGATCAAGTTTACATAATAAGCTTATAGTCTTTTTCTTATTCTTCTTCTTTTCCAAAATGACATAGGTTAGCTTCATTTTACCTAAGTTGGCTCTAGTATACTAACTTAGAGCTTATATGCTTAGTTTCCTATAGGTTAGCTCCAAAATAACTTATGTTAGCACAAAATGATCAAGTTTACATAATAAGCTTATAGTCTTTTTCTTATTCTTCTTCTTTTCCAAAATGACAAAGGTTAGCTTCATTTTACCTAAGTTGGCTCTAATATACTAACTTAGAGCTTATATGCTTAGTTTCCTATAGGTTAGCTCCAAAATAACTTAGGTTAGCACAAAATGATCAAGTTAACATAATAAGCTTATAGTCTTCTTCTTATTCTTCTTGTTTTCCAAAATTCTTCTTATTCTTCTTCTAGTGTTCTTCTTCTTCTAGTATTCTTCTAGTCTTCTTCTTTTTCTTCTTCTAACTTCTTGTTCATCATTTTGCATATTTGATTTAATTCACGGAAGCTTGCATGGATGGAGTGCTTCTTTTCCATTTGTGTTTTTATTTTGTATCAATGTGAAACTTTTGTGAATTGATGGATAACGGTGTTGGATGAACAATGTGAAACTTTTGTAATATGTAACGATGGAACTATGTGTTGGCTATGTATGTATATATGATGGAACTTGTGTGTTGGCTATGTATGTATATATGATGGAACTTGTGTGTTGGCTATGATTGTTATATGGATGCTTGTTGTATATATATGTGTTGGATATCTCATAGGTGAAATAGTGACCTGAGATTAAGAAGAAGAAAATTAAAAAAATTGTTACTAATGGTGCACTACCGTGTGGTGCGCCATTAGTATAGCAGACACTAGTGGCGCACCGTGGGCAAAACTAATGGCGCACTGCCAGGTGCGCCATTAGTATACCAGATACTAATGGCGCACCAGTGGTGCGCCATTAGTAAAAAGTTCTAGTGGCGTGATACTAATGGTGCACCAGTGATGCGCCATTAGTAGGCAAAACCGGTGCACCATTAGTAGCCCTTTTCCTAGTAGTGTGGTGTGAGCTTCGATTTGCGGTGTACACCCGCAAGGTACCTATCTATGGACCATACATGTTTCTGTTGATCTCCACGACTTGGGAGAAGTTGTACCCTGGTGATGAGTTCCTTGCTCCAGACTGGATTCGGCATGAGTCCATCAGTCTCCGCGTCAAGCCCAACTGGGCCAACACTACTACTCGTGCTGAGGCGTCTGCTGCTAGGAGGGCTTTTGGTCAGGAGGAGGCTGGTGCAGAGGATGTTGCTGAGGACCGTGCTGCTAGGTCTTCCCAACCTTCCTCTGAGCCATCGTGGGCCAAGAAGTTGAAGGACAAGATGAAGACTCTTTTCTGCATGCAAGCAAAGGGGCAGTACAGGACTCACGTGGCATCCAAGGAGAGTCACCGCCGCGACAAGAAGGTTATGAGGCTCTTTGGAGAGGATGTCTCTGGCGGTTCTAAGGATGCCATCATGCTAGAGGCTGCATGGATGGCGAAGCAAGGCTTCAAGTGGACTAGTTCTGAGGAGGACATCGAGGAGACCGTCCCCACCATCGAGTCTGACGAGGAGCACGAGGAGCATTGGGATGATTTCTCTGCCTGAGCCACCCCTTGTGTGTAGGTGTCCTCTCTGCCTTTTTGATGTCTCGATGCCAAAGGGGGAGAGAGTGTAGGGATTTGCGTGCTTGCGAGTCGTGTCGTGTTTGGTGTTTGCTTTGTTGTTTGGACCTTGTTTGCTTTGGTTTAGTTTGCGCCTTTGAGACTTATCCTTCATATGGTCTAAGACATATGCACTCTATTCTATCTTAGTGAGCTTATGATTGTGCTACTTATGTTATGCTCGTATTTGCTATCTTGTCTAGTGTTAGCCTTACTTTTGCAAGATATGCCTTGTCTCTATAATATAGGGGGAGCTTTGATCTTAGTATGTGTGTCGTGCTGTCCAAAGCACCCATCTAGTTGGCACACATCTAGGGGGAGCCCGTCTATATTCTAGAGAGGAGGGGTTTGCGTTTGCTTAACATTATTTCCTTTGTGCAAATCCCGTATTGTCATCAATCCACCAAAAAGGGGGAGATTGTAAGGGCATATTTATCCCTAAGGTGTGTTGGTGATTGATGACAATGCTTTTGCTGACTAATCGTGTGTCTTGAGTTTCCCAGACGTTTCATCGCTAGGCACAAGACGGTTTGGTGCCCCTCGAAGACTATTGAAGACGGCGTTTTTTCTACGTTTCTTTTTGGTGGATTTCAGTGTAGGAAAGCCATACTATTAAGAGGGGGTCCGCGTCGGAAAGGTTTGGGTGGAATCATCATGTACACGTTTTCTTCCTTGTCCCCTCCTTTCCCATGCACTTTGGAGCATCCTCCGTTTATCCTCTTTACCTTGTCCTGGCTGCTGTTGATGGGTTGCGGTAGTACTGCTCCTTCTTGAGCGGTAGTACCGCAGGCACCCGCGGTAGTACCGTACTTCGGCGCGGTAGTACCGCGGGTGCCCATGATAGTACCGCTCCTCTGGAGCCGTAGTACCGTGGCCCCCAGGCCAAGTACCGCTCCTTCGCGGTAGTAGGGGCGGATGTAATTTTTTACATCCACGCCACCGCGGTAGTACCGCATCCCTTGCACGGTAGTACCATGCGCGGCCTAGCTTAGCTGCCAGGCGGTAGTACCGCTCCTCTGCGGTAGTACTGTATCGGATTTTTGCTTCGTCTGTTTTCTAGCAGAAGTAGGCACGGATGTATGTTTATCCGCGCTCTTCCTAGGCTAGGGGTTTCCTGCCTTGCGGTAGTACCGCAAGGGGGTGCGGTAGTACCGTGCCTGCGGCAGTACCGTGCTCAGCCCTTGTGCTTCAGGTCTGCCCCAGCTACTGCTGCTGCTGCGGTAGTACCGCGGTTCCTCACGGTAATACTGCATGGCCTTGCGGTAGTACCGCTTGTCAAGAGCAGAAGTACCGCATGGCCTTGCGGTAGTACAGATGGTCTGGGGCGGTAGTATCGCTGGTCGCGGGCTGGTAGGTGGATAACGGATGGATTTTTGTCCTAAGCTATAAAAGGGATGTCTTCCTCCTCTAGTTGACTACCTCTTCCAACCCTAAGCTTCCGTGTTGCTCCAAGCTCCATTTTCGCCCGGTCTCACTCCCTAGCCAATCAAACTTGTTGATTTGCTCGGGAGTGGTTGAGAAGGCCCCGATCTACACTTGCACCAAGAGAAATTTGATTTCCCCACTAATCCCTTGTGGATCTTGTTACTCTTGGGTGTTTGAGCACCCTAGACGGTTGAGGTCACTGCGGAGCCATAGTCCATTGTGGTGAAGCTTCGTGGTGTCATTGGGAGCCTCCAATTGAGTTGTGGAGTTTGCCCCAACCTTGTTTGTAAAGGTTCGGTCGCCGCCTCCAAGGGCACCAATAGTGGAATCACGGCATCTCGCATTGTGTGAGGGCGTGAGGAGAATACGGTGGCCCTAGTGGCTTCTTGGGGAGCATTGTGCCTCCACACCGCTCCAACGGAGACGTACTTCCCCTCAAAGGGAAGGAACTTCGGTAACACATCCTCGTCTCCACCGGCTCCACTCTTGGTTATCTCATGCCTTTACTTGTGCAAGCTTATTTGTGATATATCTCTTGCTTGCTTGTGTACTTATCTTTGTTGCATCATATAGGTTGCTCACTTAGTTGCATATCTAGACAACCTACTTTGATGCAAAGTTTAAATTGTTAAAAAAAGCTAAAAATTGTTAGTTGCCTATTCACCCCCCCTCTAGTCAACTCTATCGATCTTTTCAACTAGGCTCTAAGTTAACAGGTTAGTCCCAAAAATCATATAAAATAGCATATAAATGCATATAAAACATCCAAGGTTGATAATATAATAGCATGCAACAATCAAAAATTATAGATACGTTGGAGACGTATCAGCGACTTGAACGGTTAGGTCTTCTCCAACTGAGCTCTAATGATATCCTTAGTTCATATGTTTGTGCAGCTCCGCCCGAGATCATCCAGCTGGATGATGACGAGGGGACCGACCCGCCCAATCCATATGCCATTAGGGAGGGAGCGCCGAGTGTTCTCACGCCCATCCCGGACGGCTCCCCTCACCGAGTGGCCCGCGTCTCTCCAACGAAAGCTGCCGTAGAGGCTGCGGGGCTGAGTCCTCTGGCTCAAGGTGGCCCGGTGCCTTCGACCATGGTGGTCCCGCCCACAGGGTCTGCTGAAGCTCCTCCGAGTGGGCCGGCGGTGGTTCCGACCCCTAGTCCTGCGTCTGTGTCTCCATCGACCCCAGCTACCTCTTCCCCCTGTACCATGTCCCTGAAGATCAGGTGGGGGCGAGCAAGGACGCTCTGATCCAGGCGGGTTGATGTGCGACCGGCTGAAGGAGGCTTTATTGATACCAATGCATATGTAGTGTACATCTGATGTAAGTCTTGCGAGTACTTTGGATGAGTGCTCACGGTTGCTTTGCTACCTCTTTTCCCTCTATACCTGATTGCATACGTAGTGTACATCTGATGTAAGCCTTGCGATCAGTTGACAAAGCCCCGGAGCCAGCTTCCCGATGCCCAGCTTGAGCACGGCGAGCGTCCGCCATGGAGACGATGGAGCGACGAACTGATGGAAGGATGGAAGTGCGTTATATCGACTAGAGGGGGGTGAATAGGCGATTTTTATGAAATTCTTCACTGAGAATTTGCCGGTGAGGAAATTCCTTAGCGAAGAACTACTAGCAACGGAATAAGTACTCAAAAGTAAACATAACAGAATACAAGCATAGTCATCATGATGAAATGAAGACAGGCACAAAGTACAGGAAGCGTAAGCACAGGATAACACAGGATGAAGACAAACAGACTGAAGAAATTGAACTGAGGAGATTGAGAAAGTCTTGAGTCAAAGTCTTCAAACACAGATATGAACAAACACACAACACAGTTATGAGGAAATGAAAGAGTTGAGGGAATAGAACCAGTAAGCTTGGTGAAGACAATGATTTGGTAGACCAGTTCCAACTGCTGTCTCAGTTGTACGTCTGGTTGGAGCGGCTGAGTATTTAAACTCGAGGACACACAGTCCCGGACACCCAGTCCTGAACACGCAGCTCAGGACACCCAGTCCTCACCGTATTCTCCTTGAACTAAGGTCACACAGACCTCGTCCAATCACTCGTGGTAAGTCTTCAGGTGACTTCCGAACCTTCACAAACTTGGTCACTCGGCGATCCACAATTCCTCTTGGATGCTCTAGACCATGACGCCTAACCGTCTGGAAGAAGCACAGTCTTCAAAGGTAACAAGCGTCGGATCCACGCAGGATCAATCTCTTCAGTGATGCTCAATCACTTGGGGTTTGTAGGTGTTTGGGTTTGGGTTTTTCCTCACTTGATGATTTTCGCTCAAAGTCCTCGGAGGATGGGTTGCTCTCAAATGACAAGTGTCAGTTTCTCTCGGAGCAGCCAACCAGCTAGTGGTTGTAGGGGGCGGCTATTTATAGCCTAGGGAGCAGCCCGACATGATAAGACATAAATGCCCTTCAATGATATGACCGTTAGGTGGATAGATATTTTGGGACAGCTGGCGCATAGCACAGCAACGGTCGGAATTTTGAGTAGCAAAATCCTCAGGGCTATCATGTTCCTCACTGTGTAGGCAATCCGCACTGGCGAATTCCTAACTCCTCAGTCAGAACAAATTCCTCAGAGACCAGAAGAACTTCGTCTCTGTCACTGAAGAATATGACTGGACTGTATGAGATTTCCAATGGCTTCACTCGAAGGGATTGGTAGGTGTAGGATTTTGAGTTGAGCATCACATGGAAATTTTTCCTTAGTATTTCCTCGACCCCCTTTAACAGTACGGTGTTTCCTATGACTCAAGAAAGAGAAAATGAAACTACGAAAACAAAAGTCTTCACGCTTCATGTTCCTCGAATGAATACCAAGTCTTCAAGGTCACACCAATTTCTTCACTTTCAAAGTCTTCAGAAAGTCTTCAGAATCCAAAGTCTTCAGTCGAAGAACTTCATTTTTAGGGGTCGACTTTCTCTGTAAATATCAAACTCCTCATAGACTTATAGACCTGTGTACACTCACAAACGCATTAGTCCCTTAACCTATAAGTCTTCAATACACCAAAATCACTAAGGGGCACTAGATGCACTTACAATCTCCCCCTTTTTGGTGATTGATGACAATATAGGTTAAGTTTTCAACGGGGATAAACATATGAAGTGTAAATACTGATATTGAGGAATTTGATTGCAAGATATAGAAGAACTCCCCCTGAAGATGTGCATAGTGAGGAATTTGCTTTTGAAGCAATGCACACTTGAAGAGTTGAATCATGGAGATCTCCCCCTATATCTTGTAATTCATACACGCATTTGACATATAACAGTGAAGAATTTGAAATGCATGATGAAATATGGTGACTGATGTAATTCAGCATGCGTGCAATAATATTAACGAGGAATAAGCATGCAGAAAAACGTATCAAGAGTATCAGAGCACCATCGGGTTTAAGTTTACAACTCGATCCAATAAAGTCTCAGAAGAACGAGAGTTGTAACTTGAAAAAAAACGCCCATATAGAAAGACCCGCTTGAAGACTAACTCAAAATTCTCCCCCTTTGTCATCAAATGACCAAAAGGATCGAATATGAGGACTAACGCCCCTGAAGAATATCAAGTTGATGAAGGAGCGCCAGCGTTGTTGGGGTCGTTTGTTGTAGTAGGGCCTGCCGCAGTGTCGTCCAAGTCTTCATTTTCATCAGTGTCGCGCGATGAAGAATATGAGCTGGCCACCAGAGAAGGAACCTTGACCTTCTTGAATTTCTTCGGTGGAGGTGCAGACCAGTCAAAATCTTCCTTGAGACCCATTTTCTTCAGATCTTCTTCACCATACAGATGTGACAGGATTGCCCAGGTGCGACCGAAGACTTCATGGAGGTAGTAATGGTTTTTCTTCACTGCATTGTGTGTAGCAGTCATGTTGTGAAGAAATGAACCAAACTGACGCTTAACCCATTTATGATTTCGATCCACCTTCTGGTGAAGACTAAGCAGAAGCTCACGATCAGTCATCACATGAGGAGCAGTGGCTTGAGGAGTAGACTTGGGTGCATTGGCAAAGTCATGTGTGGCAGAGTCATCATTGGTGGAATAAGAGGCAGCTTTGCGAAATTGACCATCCAATGGACGAATGCCTTCATCTATAACAGCTGGTGCCTTGCCCTTTCCATCAACTGAGGAATAGGTCTGCTTGAGGACTTCAATGGGGGGCAAGTAGCTGAGGTGATTCTGAAAATCAGCTTTGTAGTTGAGTGAAGACCTTGTCCTGAGGAATCTCATAATCCAAGGTGCGTAAGGCTTCAGCTCAAACGGAGACAGTGCAACATTTGCCAGAGTCCTCATGAAGAAATCGTGATAATTGACAGGAATGCCATGAACGATGTTGAATACCAGTTCTTCATGATGCCAACAATTTCCTCATCAGATGAGTCGTGGCCTTTGATAGGACTCATTGTCCTTGTAAGAATACGATAGACAGTTCTGGGCACATAAAGCAATTCCTTCATGAGGAATTTGGTTCTTGGTGTCTGACCTGGCTTCAAAGGTTTCATCAGCACCTGCATGTAGTGATTTGTAAGCTCAGGTTCACTGTAGATGCAACGAGCTTCTTCAAGGGGAGGACTGAGTGGTAAGGCACGAAGCAATTCAGAAGCTGGTGCAGTGTAGTGAGTGTTTTCAGACATCCAGTCCAGCACCCATGAATTCACATCTTCAGAATCTCTTGTGATGTGCAGCGTTGCATAAAATTGAAGAATCAGTTCTTCATTCCAATCGTAGATGTCACAGCAAAAGTTTAACAGTCCAGCGTCGTGAAGAACACTAAGGACTGGTGCGAAGCACGGCAGAGATTCCATATCCACGTGAGGAATATACATGGTAGAAGATTTTCTCTTTGTTGAACAGCACCGAGGAATAGAAATTGGCTTGACTAGCAGTCCAGAAACGCCTCTTCCTAATGCGAGCAGAGTTATAAGGGTTGTAGTCTTCGAAGAATACATGCTCGCCGAAGAAATCATCAGCCTTGAACTTTTGCTTGCATGAGAATGGATCCTTTGGCTTGGGCAGAGGAGTGTCAGTGAGTTGCATCACGACCCCAGGAATCGCAATCTCAGGTTCTTTAGGCTGAGGAATTTCTGGTTCCTCTTCAGTGGCAGTTTGCGTCTTCAGATGTTCAGCAGCAGCAGTTTCTTCAGCACTAGTGGCTGGAATTTCCTCATGTACAGATGAAGTGGGGTGAGTTTCTTCAGAGCCCATTTGAACAGTTTGTGCAGGCGACTGAGGTATTTGCTGCAACGGTGTGAACATTGGAGAGTTTGGATGCTGACTTTCCTAGAATTCATCACTTATTACTGGTGTGGAGCAGCCAACGTCCACATCTTCATCTTCCATTTCTTCAATGCCAGCATCTTCAGCTGTGAACTGAGGCATGGGCGAGGAGATGACAGGTGTTCAAGGGATCGCATCCACTTCAATTTCTTCATCAATCTGCTCTGACGAAGCAGCAGAATGATTTTCTTCATCAAATCCGCTAGGGATCTCATATTCTTCACCAAAAGGAACAAGGTCCTTTGATGGCCTGGTCGAGATGGGAACAGCATCAATGGGATTAGCAAATGAACTTGTCATAGGCATCATCTTCTTCGGAGCTGAAGAATTTGAAGCAGCTGATGCTTTCCTTTTCTTCACTGCTGCACGCTCCGCAGCCTTGGTCTTCTTCACATCTGATGCAGATGGAAGGATTGGAGTTGGTGTAGGCGCAGGAGGAGCAGAGGAATCTGGTTGATTTTCTTCATTTTCTTCAGGCGCACCACTAGTGGGTGCCCTGGCAATTTCTTCAGCAGCTGGAATGCAGTCATCAGCCCTGGAACTCACGTTTTCTCCAGCAGCCTAATTGTCATCAGTGGTGCTGGCATTTTCTTCAATTGGCTGAGCAGATGCTTCAGCCTGAGGAATTTCCTGTTGCGTTGGGGCTGCAACAGTGGAGGTGAACTGTTATGTGATCTTTACAAATCTGACTTTGGCTCCCAGCCGGTCAGCATAATAGCCATCAAATTCATCACTCAGTTTCTTGATTTCAGATTGGAGAGCAACAAGTTCTACAGGTGAAAGCTTCAGAACGTTTTGCTTCAGAAAGCGCTCTTTCTTGTACTGTGCTTTCTTCACTCTCCTCCCCTGTTCAAATTTCCATTTCTCTTCTTGTATGAAGTGAGTCAGCATGTGACTTTGACTAGGAGTCAGCTTGAAATCAAGCATGGGAGTGTTGGGGTCCTTGTGCCAAACATCAATGTATTCGTGGATCAACTTGGGATCCAAAAGCAGTGGCACATATGTTCTCTTGGCTCTAGCGGCCCTGGCTTGCCTATCTTTGATGATTTCTGCAAGTTCATCATCATCAGCTTCATCTTCATCAGACGGCACTTGGAAGGCGACCTGCTTCTTCTAAGGAATGGGGCGAGGACCTCATCCAGTAGTGGCCTTAGTCTTTAGTAGAGAGGGTCCCGTTGAGGAAGTTGGTGCAGCTGAGGAACTAGATGAAGCTCCTGAGGCAATGGACATGTCTGCAGTCCTTTGGCATGAGGCAAGATGCATGGGTGTTGAGGACTTTGTTGGAACAGCTGAGGACTTTGGAGGAGCTGAGGATTTTGAGGGAGCAGGAGCAGCATGAGGAATTGGTTGTGAGCGCTTTGAGGATTCTGGCCGTGAGGGCATTGCTGAGAAGCTTGGCCTTGAGGGCATTATTGGTGAAGCACTTGGCTTGCGCGCAGGCTTCTTTGACATAGCCTTCTTTGGCTTGACAGTAGAGGCCTTAGCAGAGGCAGCAGCAGCAGAGTCTTCATTGAATTTCCTCACTGCTTTTCTGGCTTGCTTAGCCAACTTGGCTTGGTGCTTGGCCCATTTGTCAAGATAGTCCTCACCGCGCTTGAGGCTGGTGGGATCAGCTATTTGGCCAGGTGCCAATGGAGGTCTTGGGCATGGAGGATTGAGTGCGAATTTCTTCATATACTTGAGAGTGACATATCTGTACTCCCTCCACTCTCTAGCCCATCTCCTCTCTATCTTCTGAATGCGCACTTTGCGCTCATTCTTGGTTTCCTTAGTAGGTGTGCAGTACCCAGCATATATTTCATGAGGGATCTCAAACGCTATATTGACCTCAGGCCTCTTTCCTCCTTTCTGTGGCTTTTTACCGTCAGCCATTTTCTTCAGTTGAGGAATTTGGACAATTGAATTCTCTGAAGAAGTATACAACTTTTCTTCGAGGAACGCTGCAAATGAGTTAAGTTGATGAGAACCTAGTGATTCAGCAGCTGACATGAGTACCTGTGAACAGAGTATAGTTGCGAGGAATTTGGAGAGGTCATATGCGTTCTCAGAAGGTTTTTCAAAAAGAACAAGTTTGAGGAATTTGACCAGATGAGTCTTGAAGAATTTCACTAAGCGTTCTTTGTCTTAGGTTCTAGAGTTGTATAGATCGAAGATCCACACAATTGAGGAATCTTGAAGAAAAATGATGCTTAGAGAAACAAATCAAGAACAGATGACTTGTGAGGTGTTTTAGTGTGTGAAGATATGAAGAAAAACACCTTTGAAGATTTTGTAGATAATCATTCGAATCAACAAGGTCAGTAAAAGTAACTTTTAATTACCCTGGATGAAGAACACGACGAACAGTGAAGAGGAGAGGTGAAGTTCGTCTGTGTAGATCTTCCACGCCCTAACTCGGCGGAGGAAAACGGATACGGCGGCGGCGCAGTGAAGATTTCCGCGGTCGGCGCGAGTATGTCGGCGATGAGGTCGAGGCAGTGAAGCTCTTCCTCACCGGCAATGATGAAGTAGCGGCGGTGCTAGGGTTTTGAGAAGCTCGAGCTTGAGAGAGATCCAGCGGAGTAAAAGAAGTGAGGAAGGGAAGGAGGGGTATTTATAGCCACGGTGAAAAACTGTTCGCCCGAAGAAATTGGACGAACGTGCCCCTGACCCTTCTCATTCGCTTGACATGTGTCACCCACGTACTGAGAGGTGGAGATCATGTGCGGTCGTGGGTGAATGGATAAGTGTATCGTGGGATGCGGAACGGTTTGAGCGGCAAAGCCAAAAATTTAGATAAGATAGATTTTAAAGTTCCGTTCGCAATTTCTTCAGCTGACAAGGACACAGTGAAGATTTTGAACGAGTTTCAAATATAACGGACATGAAGAATTTGTGAACAGACTGGGTTGAGTATAGCATAGAGGGGAAGGGTCCGATCACATTCACTTAGCAGAAAAATCAACTTGAAGAATTAGCAATAAGTGAATGCTGTAGAGGACATAAACTTATATATATATATATATATATATATATATAGTGTTACTATTCATCAACCAGGGTGCAGAATAAGTTATTCTTCATCTGAGGTAATCTTACGATCATTTCATAATTAAATTACATTTCGAATTCAAATAGTTACATTCCTATTGATTCACTACGTAAAATTTGACATAAGAAAATAAATATATAGGTCATAAGACAAGAAAATTTGCAGTTTATGTGTATTTTAGACTATGTTTTATGTTTGTAATTTTACATAACATAAAATATTTTTTACGGCGATTATATATTTTCTTACGGTCCCTTTTTGCGTCGAAAATAAGACAAAACTTACGGAACTTAAATTTACGATGCATTGATGGTAAAATAGAGGGGGTGAAGAATAACTATGCCTCACCTAGGGTGACGAATAGCGCGACCCTATATATATATATAGCCAATGAAGAAAAACGACGGAAACAGTGAAGACAGTGCAAAGTTGAAGAATATGATCAATTGAGGAATTTCAACTTTTGGTGGTAGCGTGACCCACCGTATAAGAATGATGATTTCAGACACCGCATACAATTATTGTAGGGTTCTGAGAATCAAATTCTTCGTTAATTTCTTCACACTAAGAGTGTTATTCTTCATTGATTAAAGAAAAACGTTTCTTCATGTGTTGAACATCTAAGTCATCAATTTTGCATAAGTGTTAGGATGAGTGTCCTTTTCAAAGAACATTCGAAGATTCTAGGATATTTAGCTCACACCGTAACTTGCTAAATCTTTTCTCATCCAGGGGCTTTGTGAAGATATCGGCTAGCTGTTCTTCAGTCTTCACATGCTCAATAGAAATGTCGCTTTCAACACATGATCATGAAGAAAATGATGACGAATCTGAATGTGCTTTGTCTTCGAGTGCTGAACTGGGTTGTGAGCAATCTTGATGGCACTCTCATTGTCACAGAAGAGAGGCACATTCTTCATTTTGACGCCATAGTCCTTGAGAGTTTGCTTCATCCATAGCAATTGAGCACAGCAAGAACCAGCGGCAATGTACTCAGCTTCAGCAGTAGATAGTGATACGTAGTTCTATTTCTTCGAGGACCAACAGACCAACGATCGTCCGAGGAAATGACATGTACCAGATGTTGACTTGCGGTCCACACGATCACCAGCATAGTCAGAGTCAGAATATCCAACGAAATCAAAAGCCGAGCCCTTGGGGTACCATAATCCAAGTGTTGGTGTGTGAGCTACATATCGAAGAATATACTTCACAGCCTTATGGTGTGATTCCTTCGGTGTAGCTTGAAATCGGGCACACATGCAAACACTAAGCATTATATCTGGCCTAGATGCACATAAGTACAATAAAGAACCAATTATGGAGCGGTATACCTTATGATCGAAGTCAATACCATTTTCATCAGTGCATAGATGGCCATTTGTGGGCATAGGAATTTTGACGCCTTTGCAATCTTGCATGCCAAATTTCCTCAGTACATCCTTGAGGTATTTCTCCTGAGATATGAATATGCCATTGCATTGTTGACTAATTTGAAGACCTAAGAAGAATTTCAACTCTCCCATTATAGACATTTGATATTCTTCACTCATCATATAAGCAAATTCATCAATATAACGTTGGTTAGTACAGCCAAAGATAATATCATCAACATATATTTGGCACACAAACAATTCACCATCATAAGATTTAGTAAAAAGAGTAGGGTCGAGTGAACCGGGTTTGAAGCCTTTCTTCATGAGGAATTCCTTCAAGGTATCATACCATGCCCGTGGGGCCTGCTTGAGGCCATAGAGGGCCTTGTTGAGTCTGAAGACTTTGTCAGGATTCTTTGGATCTTCAAAACCTGGGGGTTGAGCAACATATACTTCTTCCTCAAGCTTACCATTGAGAAATGCACTTTTCACATCCATTTGATATAAAGTGATATCATGATGGTTAGCATAGGCAAGTAATATGCGAATAGCCTCAAGTCTAGCAACATGTGCAAAAGTTTCATCGAAATCAATTCCTTCAACCTGTGTGTAGCCTTGAGCTACAAGCCGTGCCTTATTCCTCACCACAAGGCCATTTTCATCTTTCTTGTTGCGGTAGATCCACATTGTGCCAATGATATTGTGCTTGCGAGGATCTGGACGTTTGACCAGTTCCCAGACATTGTTGAGCTCGAACTGATGTAATTCTTCTTGCATGGCTTGAATCCACTCAGGCTCCAGAAATGCTTCATCTACCTTAGTGGGCTCTGTAATAGAGACAAAAGCATAGTGCCCACAAAAGTTAGATAAATGTGAAGCTTTTGAGCGTGTGAGAGGACCTGGCGCTTTGATGTCATTGATGATCTTTTCAACCTGCACTTCTTTTGCAATGCGAGGATGAGCTAGTTTTCGTTGAAGAATTTGATCAGCATTCTCTTCAGCACCATTTTCTTCAGTATTTTCTTTAGGTGCATTAGCTCGACGTTCTTCATGTTTTGGAATGAATTCTTCAGCAGATTCTTTAGTGGGAATGGCATCCTCAGTAGCCTTGAACTTGATAGTTTCCTCAAGTGCTGGTTCATTTATCATGGTAGGTAGGTGCTCTCTTTGCGAGCCATTAGTTTCATCGAACCGCACATCTACAGTTTCAACAACCTTGTGAAGAACGTTGTTGAAGACTCTGTAGGTGTGCGAGTCCTTTCCGTAACCAAGCATAAAACCTTCATGTGCTTTCGGTGCAAATTTTGAGTTGTGATGAGGATATCTTATCCAACATTTAGCACCGAAGACTTTGAAATAACTTACATTGGGTTTCTTATCAGTGAGGAGTTCATAGGCAGTCTTCTTGAAGAATTTGTGAAGATATACTCTGTTGATGATGTGGCATGTAGTATCAATTGCCTCAGTCCAGAAATGACGATGCGTTTTGTATTCATCAAGCATAGTGCAAGCCATCTCAGCAAGAGTCCTATTCTTGCGCTCCACGACGCTGTTCTGCTGAGGAGTATAAGGAGCAGATACCTCATGAGTGATACCAAGTTCATCAAGATAGTCATCGAGACAAGAATTCTTGAACTCGGTGCCATTGACACTTCTGATATGCTTGATCTTCACACCAAAGTTGGTTGAAGCCCTCGAGGAAAATCGTTTGAAGACTTCCTGCACTTCATGTTTGTAAGTAACAAGGTGTACCCATGTATAACGAGAGTAATCATCAACAATAACAAAGCCATATTGAGATGCTTCATTTGAAACGGCAGAATAATGATTAGGACCAAAGAGATCCATGTGAAGTAATTCAAATGGGCGAGTAGTGGTCATGATAGTCTTCGCTGGATGCTTGGCCTTTATCATCTTCCCAGCTTCACAGGCTCCGCATAGGTGATCCTTGAGGAATTTGACATTCTCGATGCCAATGACATGCTTCTTCTTCGCAAGCGTGTGCAAATTCCTCATGCCTGCATGACCGAGTCATCGGTGCCAGAGCCAGCCTTCTGAAGCTTTTGCAAGTAGACACACGGCTGGTTGTGGTCCTATAGAGAAATCAACAATATACAGGTCTCCTCTCCTAAAGCCTTCGAAGACTTTGGAATTGTCAGCTTCCATAACCACAACACAACGGTACTTGCCAAAGACAACAACCATATCAAGATCACAAAGCATTGAGACAGACATAAGGTTGTATCCTAGGGACTCAACAAGCATGACTTTGTCCATGTGTTGATCCTTTGTGATCGCAACCTTACCTAGACCCAATACCTGACTTTTGCCTTTGTCAGAAAAGATGATATGCTTCAGATGCGACGGAGATAATGGAGCAACCATCAATAGATTCTTGTCACCAATCATGTGATTTGTACATCCACTATCGAGGACCCACTCGGTGGCTTTGGGTTGATCATCTTGCAGATGAATTAGTGCATCTTACAAACTCATATACTTCAGCAGTGAAGAATATGACATCAATTCATCAGATCAATTTTATCAAGCAACATAACAGATAAAGCAGTGTGAGGACGTGAGAAATGAAAGTTCATTTCTTCATGATTAGTCTACGTCCTATCAGGCATGCTCAGGTCTCCAGCAAATTCTTCAGACGATTACGTACATCTGGAGACCTGACCCTGCAGAAGAGATTAGTTCTTTTTCTTCACCACCCATATCTGAAGGGATGGCAAAGAGTTCATCATTCTGCAAGCTCCATACGAGAAGGATGGCATAGAAGCCAGTCCATTTTGTTTCACATAAGAGGGGTTAGAATAAGCATAAGAGTAAGCAGATAAATTCTTCGAGGACTTATGGACATAATAATTTGAAGAATAATGCACATATCCATAATCCTTAGATCTTCCCTGCGAAACAGACGGGTTAGCACGATGATGTTCATATGAGGACTTTGATCCTTTTGAGGAATTTGATCCATGTGAGGAGTTTGGTCCGGATGAGGACTTGGATCCATATGAAGAATTTGGTCCATATGAAGAATTTGATATGGGGTTCCTATTCTTCACAGGTGGCGTCATGATGACATTCACCTGAAGATTTTCAAGGCATCTTTTGGGAACCCAGATATTCTTTATAGGGGGACCGTTCCTGCAGTTAGTGCCAACATATCTAGCAAATACTTCACCATTCCGATTTTTGAACAGTTTGTAGTTGGAGTCAAATGACTCATCATCAGAATGAGGAGATTCACATGCATATCCAGATAGGTTAGATGGATCAACTGGAGGTCCGTTTGTAGCAACCCATGTAGTTTTGGGGTACTGCTCAGGCTTCCAATATGTACCATCAGCATTGAGTTTCCTCAGCATCTTTTGCTATAAGGCATGATGCAGAAGATGATGATTCTAGTTCGAATGTCATAGCTTTGAGAGATTCCTTGAAGTCCTCAAACCAAGGATCATGACAGGTTCAATGACCTTCATAGACCTCAGAGAGACGGTCCCAGATGAGCTTCGCATGATCGAGATGCATGATATTCCTGAACTGATTTTGTGACAGACTGGAGCAGATAACATCCTTCGCCGCGAGGTTGAGAAGTGTGTACTTGCGAATGTCATCAACTTCCGCCATCTTGCATAGATCGGTCAGACTAATCTTAGTGGCGGTCCACAGCTCGCTGTTTATCGCCATGAGGCGTTTATTCATCATGGCCTTCCACTTGGGATAGTCGTGACCGTCAAAGATGGGGCATGTCACTTTCGTCATACCTGCGGTCGACATAACTAAACTCCAGGCGGTTAAACCAAAATCACACAGAACAAGGGAGTACCTTGCTCTGATACCAATTGAAAGTGTGTTATATCGACTAGAGGGGGTGAATAGGTGATTTTTATGAAATTCTTCACTGAGGAATTTGTCGGTGAGGAAATTCCTTAGCGAAGAACTACTAGCAGTGGAATAAGTACTCAAAAGTAAACACAACAGAATACAAGCATAATCATCATGATGAAATGAAGACAGGCACAGAGTACAGGAAGCGTAAGCACAAGATAACACAGGATGAAGACAAACAGACTGAAGAAATTGAACTGAGGAGATTGAGAAAGTCTTCAGTCAAAGTCTTCAAACACAGATATGAACAAATACACAACACAGTTATGAGGAAATGAACGAGTTGAGGGAATAGAACCAGTAAGCTTGGTGAAGACAATGGTTTGGTAGACCAGTTCCAACTACTGTCTCAGTTGTACGTCTAGTTGGAGCGGCTGAGTATTTAAACTCGAGGACACACAGTCCCGGACACCCAGTCCTGAACACGCAGCTCAGGACACCCAGTCCTCACCGTATTCTCCTTGAACTAAGGTCACACAGACCTCGTCCAGTCACTCGTGGTAAGTCTTCAGGTGACTTCCGAACCTTCACAAACTTGGTCACTCGGCGATCCACAATTCCTCTTGGATGCTCTAGACCATGATGCCTAACCGTCTGGAAGAAGCACGGTCTTCAAAGGTAACAAGCGTCGGATCCACGCAGGATCAATCTCTTCAGTGATGCTCAATCACTTGGGGTTTGTACGTGTTTGGGTTTTGGGTTTTTCCTCACTTGATGATTTTCGCTCAAAGTCCTCGGAGGATGGGTTGCACTCAAATGACAAGTGTCAGTTTCTCTTGGAGCAGCTGCTACCTCTTGAGCTTGCATTGGATTTCCCCGAAGAGGAAAGGATGATGTAGCAGAGTAGCGTAAGCATTTCCCTCAGTTTTTCAGAACCAAGGTATCAATCCAGTAGGAGGCCACGCTCAAGTCCCTCGTACCTGCACAAAACGATAGCTACTCGCAACCGATGTGATTAGGGGTTGTCAATCCCTTCACGGTCACTTACGAGAGTGAGATCTGATAGATATAATATTTTTGGTATAGATATGCAAAGTGAAAAGTAAAAGGCAAAGTAAAAAAGCAAAGCAAGATTAAAGTGATGGTGATTGATATGAGGAGAATAGACCCGGGGGCCATAGGTTTCACTAGTGGCTTCTCTCAAGAGCATAAGTATTCTATGGTGGGTGAACAAATTACTATTGAGCAATTGACAGAATTGAGTATAGTTATGAGAATATCTAGGCATGATCATGTATATAGGCATCACGTCCGTGACAAGTAGACCGAAACGATTCTGCATCTACTACTATTACTCCACTCATCGGCCGCTATCCAGCATGCATCTAGAGTATTAAGTTAAAAACAGAGTAACGCTTTAAGCAAGATGACATGATGTAGAGAGATAAATTCATGCAATATGAAATAAACCCCATCTTGTTATCCTCGATGGCAACGATGTAATACATGCCTTGCTGCCCTTCTGTCACTGGGAAAGGACACCGCAAGATCGAACCCAAAGCTAAGCACTTCTCCCATGGCAAGAAAAAACAATCTAGTAGGCCAAACCAAACTGATAATTCGAAGAGACTTGCAAAGATAACTAATCATACATAAAAGAATTCAGAGAAGATTCAAATATTATTCGTAGATAGACTTGATCATAAACCCACAATTCATCGATCTCAACAAACACACCGCAAAAAGAAGATTACATCGAATAGATCTCCACGAGAGAGGGGGAGAACTTTGTATTGAGATCCAAAAAGAGAGAAGAAGCCATCTAGCTACTAACTATGGACCCAAAGGTCTGAGGTAAACTACTCACACTTCATCGGAGGGGCTATGATGATGTAGAAGCCCTCCGTGATGACGGCCCTCTCCGGCGGAGCTCCGGAACAGGCCCAAGATGGGATCTCATGGATACAGAAAGTTGCGGTGGTGGAATTAGGTTTTTGGCTCATGTTCTGATTGTTTGGGGGTACGTAGGTATATATAGGAGGGAGTACATCGGTTGAGCACCGAGGGGCCCACGAGGCAGGGGGCGCGCCCTAGGGGGGTGGGCGCGCCCCCCACCCTCGTGACCGCCTCTTTGACTCCTTGGAGTAGGGTCCAAGTCTCCTGGATCACGTTCAATGAGAAAATCACGTTCCCGAAGGTTTTATTCTATTTGGACTCCATTTGATATTCTATTTCTCCGAAATACTGAAATAGGTAAAAAACAGCAATTCTGGGCTGGGCCTCCGGTTAATAGGTTAGTCCCAAAAATAATATAAAAGTGTAAAATAAAGCCCAATATAGTCCAAAACAGTAGATAATATAGCATGGAGCAATCAAAAATTATAGATACGTTGGAGACGTATCAACAGCCAACCAGCTAGTGGTTGTAGGGGGCGGCTATTTATAGCCTAGGGAGCAGCCTGACATGATAAGACATAAATTCCCTTCAATAATATGACCGTTAGGTGGGTAGATATTTTGGGACAGCTGGCGCATAGCACAGCAATGGTCGAAATTTTGAGTAGCAAAATCCTCAGGGCTATCATGTTCCTCACTGTGTAGGCAATCCGCACTGGCGAATTCCTAACTCCTCAGTCAGAATAAATTCCTCAGAGACCAGAAGAACTTCGTCTCTGTCACTGAAGAATATGACTGGACTGTATGAGATTTCCAATGGCTTCACTCGAAGGGATTGGTAGGTGTAGGATTTTGAGTTGAGCATCACATGGAAATTTTTCCTTAGTATTTCCTCGACCCCCTTTAACAGTACGGTGTTTCCTATGACTCAAGAAAGAGAAAATGAAACTACGAAAACAAAAGTCTTTACGCTTCATGTTCCTCGAATGAATACCAAGTCTTCAAGGTCACATCAATTTCTTCACTTTCAAAGTCTTCAGAAAGTCTTCAAAGATTTAAAGTCTTCAGTCAAAGAACTTCATTTTTAGGGGTCGACTTTCTCTGTAAATATCAAACTCCTCATAGACTTATAGACCTGTGTACACTCACAAACGCATTAGTCCGTTAACCTATAAGTCTTCAATACACCAAAATCACTAAGGGGTACTAGATGCACTTACAAAGGAAAGCTACGGCGCCCCCCTACCTAGGGCGTCAAATGTCGGATGTGGGGTTCTGGCAAACCCTTAAGGTTCGAACACTGGGGTGTGTGCGAAGTCTTTTCCTTCCACCGATGTACGCACTAGCTCGCTAAGATCTCGCGGACGAACTCGACGAACTCGCAACACGGAAAGACACAAGATTTATACTGGTTCTGGCCACCGTTGTGGTGTAATACCCTAATCTAGTGTGGTGGTGGTGGATTGCCTCTTGGGCTGATGAAGAACAATACAATGGGAAGAACAGCCTCCTGAGGCTGAGGTGTTCTTGTGCTTGGCTAACTTGTGTGGGTGAGAGTGATCCAAGATCTCGCCCCCTTTGCCTATGGTGGTGGCTAGTCCTACTTATAGAAGCCCTGGTCCTCTTCCCAAATCTTGAGCGAGAAGGGAGCCAACAATGGCGGGCAAATTTGAAGGGGGACAGCTAGTACAAGCTATCCTGACAAAAGTGGTCTTCGCCTGCCAAAGGCTCTGGTGGTGACGCCGTCTTGGGCTCCATGATGACCTCCATCTTGCCGTCCTTCTGGTCTCGGTCTTGTTGCACCAAAATGGAAACCTTTGCCTGATGCCTCGATACTCCTCGCATGCGCTGGTTTCCTTAGCACCAAAGAGGAAACAAGGATGTTGTGCGCGCTGGTGCCTGCCTGGCGCCCGCCTGGTGTCGATCGTCATGGCTCACGTCACGAGAGCCTCATGAGGTTTGCCTCGCCTTGATATCTCCGCTCCTCGTGATCCTGCCTGACTAGGCCGCTCCAGAGGAGGTCTTGTGTCGTCCACCTCGCGAGGCTTGGCCCCTTGCGAGGGTCTTGGATGCCTTGTTGATGAAGGTGGGCCGTACGGCCTGCTAGCTTAGCCATGCCGCGGGCCGTAGGTAGGCAAGTCTGGGGACCCCCGTTCCCAGAACGTCGATAATAGCCCTCGGGCCTAAGGTGCGCTCGGGCTTGGCATCACGGCGAAGCCAAGGGTCAAGTACGGAGCACCGCGGGCCCCGAAAGCCTACGGCCTCGGTTGACGTGTGGAGGTTTAATTGGACGTGGGCGTCTCCGCTTCCCCATGCTGCCTCGGCAACTGCTCGACCTGACAAAAGGCTGGCGCAGGCAGCATTGCCTTCATTGCTTCTTCCTTGCCTTGCTCTAGATCCCCTTCCTTACTCTCCGCCACTGCTACCTCCATATCCACTCCAATCTCATCCCGTAGCTGCGATCCATGGCACCGCGCAAGGCCAAGCTTCCTCAGCGCTGGCTTGGTACGAGCCGGCCCTTCAGGCGCCCACAATCATGGAGAAGAGCCTCGCCTCCGTGCGCCTGCTCACGGCGATCGAGAGCAACGAGTGGGGGAAGACCGAGCTCCGGCTTGCCTCCGACGCACCGGAGCCCGAGGAAAGCACCTTCTTCCCCTTCTTCTTGAGCAGCATCGCCGTCAGGTTGGTTCCACCCTTCTCCGACTTCTTTTACGAAGTCCTCGACCACTACGGGCTGCAGGCGCTGCATCTCCATCCCAACTCTGTCCTCCTCCTTTCCATCTTCGCCTACTACTGTGAGGCGTACCTGGGCGTGATGCCGTCTGTGGCGCTCCTGCGCATTTCTTCTTCCTCCGTATCAGCGAGGGTAACATCTCTGGATGGGCTAACTTCGTTGCATCTGGCAAGGCCAACTCGATCTCGTGCACCGGGAAGAGGGCCGACAACATTCGATCCAAATGGGTCATGATGGACGCCAAAGTGCGCAGATCCGCGTTTGGCGTTGCCCACGGCGGCGCCCTCTTTCCACGAGGGATGGCCCAGGGCAGAGCTTCCTGATGAGCGGGCCTCATTAGTGTTGGGGCAGATGGTGACCGATCTAAAACCGGGCAACGCGAGGGCAGCAAAGGTGACAGGGGTCATGCTTCTGAGGGAGTTCTTGACCCTGCGAGTAGCTCCACTCCAAACGCGTGCACGCCCCCTGTGGGAGCTTGAAGAAGAGGGGAACATGACCCGCATGAGGCCAGGGGCCCTGCCTGACGATGAATTGGCCGTTGTCCCGCGCCTCATAGTTGGGGACAACCAGGAGTACCCACCAAGCGCCTTCGTCCCCCTGTTCGAGCGCAAGGATTGGGAGGAATATGTCGCCTCCAGGCCGACCTTTGATGCACGTGGGTTGGTGCTGCCGGTGCTCCTGGGAGCCCCTGTGGCACTGGAACCGGTGGAGGTGTCTTCTGGTGAGCCCTGCAGGGAGGGGGAAGAGGAGGTGGACCTGGAGAAGACTCTGGAAGAGGTGGGGAAGACTTCCCTGATACGTCTCCAACGTATCTATAATTTTTGATTGCTCCATGCTATATTATCTTCTATTTTGGATATTTATGGGCTTTACTATACACTTTTATATTATTTTTAGGACTAACCTATTAACCGAGAGCCCAGTGCCAGTTTTTGTTTTTTTCCTTGTTTTAGAATATCACAGAAAAGGAAAATCAAACGGAGTCCAATTGACCTGAAACTTCACGGAACTTATTTTTGGAAGGAAAGCAACCCGGGAGACTTGGAGTGCACGTAAGGGAAGCAACAAGGAAGCCACGAGGCAGGGGGGCGCGCCCACCCCCCTGGGCATACCCTCAACCCTCCTGGGCCCCTCGTGGCTCCCCTGATGTACTTCTTCCGCCTACATATCTCTATATACCCTAAAACGATCGGAGAGCACAATAGATCAGGAGTTCCACCGCCAGAAGCCTCTGTAGCCACCAAATGCCAATCTAGACCTGTTCCGGCACCCTGCTGGAGGGGAAACCCCTCTCCGGTGGCCATCTTCATCATCCGGTGCTCTCCATGACGAGGAGGGAGTAGTTCTCCCTCAGGGCTGAGGGTATGTACCAGTAGCTATGTGTTTGATCTCTCTCTCGTGTTCTTGATTTGGCACAATCTTGATGTATCGCGAGCTTTGCTATTATAGTTGGATCTTATGTTTCTCCTCCCCCTCTACTCTCTTGTAATGGATTGAGTTTCCCCTTTGAAATTATCTTATCGGATTGAGTCTTTAAAGATTTGAGAACACTTGATGTATGTCTTGCCGTGCGTATCTGTGGTGACAGTGGGATATCATGTGATTCACTTGATGTATGTTTTGGTGACCAACTTGCGGGTTCCGCCATGAACCTATGCATAGGGGTTGGCACACGTTTTCGTCGTGATTCTCCGGTAGAAACTTTGTGGCACTCTTTGAGGTTCTATGTGTTGGTTGAATAGATGAATCTGAGATTGTGTGATGCATATCGTATAATCATACCCACGGATACTTGAGGTGACATTAGAGTATCTAGGTGACATTAGGGTTTTGGTTGATTTGTGTCTTAAGGTATTATTCTAGTACGAACTCTAGGGCTGTTTGTGACACTTATAGGAATAGCCCAACGGATTGATTGGAAAGAATAACTTTGAGGTGGTTTCGTACCCTACCGTAATCTCTTCGTTTGTTATCCGCTATTAGTGACTTTGGAGTGACTCTTTGTTGCATGTTGAGGGATAGTTATGTGATCCAATTATGTTATTATTGTTGAGAGAACTTGCACTGGTGAAAGTATGAACCCTAGGCCTTGTTTCAATGCATTGCAACACTGTTTACTCTCACTTTTATCATTAGTTACCTTGCTGTTTTTATATTTTCAGATTACAAAAACCTATATCTACTATCCATATACCACTTGTATCACCATCTCTTCGCCGAACTAGTGCACCTATACAATTTACCATTGTATTGGGTGTGTTGGGGACACAAGAGACTCTTTGTTATTTTGTTGCAGGGTTTCTTGAGAGAGACCATCTTCATCCTACGCCTCCTACGGATTGATAAACCTTAGGTCATCCACTTGAGGGAAATTTGCTACTGTCCTACAAACCTCTGCACTTGGAGGCCCAACAACGTCTACAAGAAGAAGGTTGTGTAGTAGACATCAAGCTCTTTTCTGGTGCCGTTGCCGGGGAGGTTAGTGCTTGAAGGTATATCTTTAGATCTTGCAATCGAATCTTTTTGTTTCTTGTTTTAGCACTAGTTTAGTTTATAAAATAAAACTATAGAAAATGGAATTGAGTTTGTCTCATACGCTTCACCTTTTTAATATCTTTCGTGAGTATGATGGAAAGGAAAATTGTGCCAAAGTGTTAGAAGAAGAATTCATTAGAATGTTTGGCACTAAATATTTGAATGATGAGCATGATTGCAATGTTGTTAGTATGAATTCCTTGAATATCCATGATGCTAATGATATGCAAAGCCACAAGCTTGGGGAAGCTATGTTTGATAAAGATGATATTTTTTGTCCCCCAAGTTTTGATGAGAAAATTTATTATGATGAAAGCATGCCTCCTATTTATGATGATTATATTGATGAAAGTGGATTTGGAGAGGTCATGACTTTATTTAGTGATGAATCCACTATTTCGGAAGAGGTTCCAATTGATTATGAGAACAAAGTTGCTATCTATGATGATTATTGTGATGACTTGTATGCTATTAAGAATAATGATAACCATGAAACTTGTCATCATGATTTTATTTTTCAATTGGATTATGCTTCACATGGTAATTATTTTGTTGAGTTTGCTCCCACTATTATTCATGAGAAGAAATTTGCTTATGTGGAGAGTAGTAAATTTTCTATGCTTGTAGATCATGAAAAGAATGCTTTAGGTGCTGGTTATATTGTTAAATTCATTCATGATGCTACTGCAAATTATTATTAGGAAGGAACATATGCTTGTAGGAATTGCAATAATATCAAGTTTCCTCTCTATGTGCTTAAAGTTTTGAAGTTATGCTTGTTTTACCTCCCTATGCTAGTTGATTATTGTTCCCACAAGTTGTTTGCTCACAAAATCCCTATGCATAGGAAGAGGGTTAGACTTAAATGTGCTAGTTATATTCTTCATGATGCTCTCTTTATGTTTCAATTCTTATCTTTTATGCGAGCATCGTTGAAATCATAATGCCTAGCTAGGGGCGTTAAACGATAGCGCTTGTTGGTAGGCAACCCAATTTTATTTGTGTTCCTTGCTTTTTGTTCCTGTTTAGTAATAAATAATTCATCTAGCCTCTGCTTACATGTGGTTTAATGCTTTTAATTAGTGTTTGTGCCAAGTAGAACCGTTGGGAAGACTTGGGGAAAGTCTTGTTGATCATACTGTAAAAAAACAGAAACTTTAGCGCTCACGAGAATTGCTGCCATTTTTATTTAGAAAGTGCTATTTAGTTAATTCTTTTTGCAGATGATTAATAGATAAATTACTCAGGTCCCGCAATTTATTTTAGAATTTTATTAGTTCCATAAGTATACGTTTTATGCAGATTACTACAGACTGTTCTGTTTTTGACAGATTCTGTTTTCTATGTGTTGTTTGCATATTTTGATGAATCTATGAGTAGTATCGGAGGGTATGAACCATAGAGAAGTTTGAATACAGTAGATATTACACCAATATTAATTTAGAATGATTTCACAACAGTACCTAAGTGGTGATTTCTTTTCTTATACTAACAGAGCTTACGAGTTTTCTGTTAAGTTTTGTGTTGTGAAGTTTTCAAGCTTTGGGTAAAGATTCGATGGACTATGGAATAAGGAGTGGCAAGAGCCTAAACTTGGGGATTCCCAAGGCACCCCCGACGTAATATTCAAGGAAAACCAAGAGCCTAAGCTTGGGGATGTCCCGGAAGGCATCCCCTCTTTCGTCTTTGTTCATCGGTAACTTTACTTGGAGCAATATTTTTATTCACCACATGATATGTGTTTTGCTTGGAGCGTCATTTTATTATATTTAGTTTTGCTTGATGTTTGAATAAAGTATCAAGATCTGAAATTCTTAAATTTTAGTGAGTCTTCACATAGTTGCATAATTATTCAACTACTCATTGATCTTCACGTATATCTTTCGGAGTAGTTTGTCATTTGCTCTAGTGCTTCACTTATATCCTTTTAGAGCACGGTGGTGGTTTTATTTTAAATAAATAGATGAACTCTCACGCTTCACTTATATTATTTTGAGAGTCTTTAGAACAGCATGGTAGTTTGCTTTGGTTATGAAACTAGTCCTAATATGATGGGCATCCAAGAGGGATATAATAAAAACTTTCATATAAAGTGCATTGAATACTAAGAGAAGTTTGATACTTGGTGATTGTTTTGAGATATGGAGATAGTGATATCAAAGTTGTGCTAGTTGAGTAATTGTGAATTTGAGGGATACTTGTGTTGAAGTTTGCAAGTCCCATAGCATGCACGTATGGTAAACGTTATGTAACAAATTTGAAACATGAGGTGTTATTTGATTGTCTTCCTTATGAGTGGCGGTCGAAGACGAGCAATGGTCTTTTCCTACCAATCTATCCCCCTAGGAGCATGCGCTTAGTGCCGAGGTTTTTGATGACTTGTAGATTTTTGCAATAAGTATGTGAGTTCTTTATGACTAATGTTGAATCCATGGATTATACGCACTCTCACCATTCCATCCTTGCTAGCCTCTTCGGTATCATGCATTGCCCTTACTCACATTGAGAGTTGGCGCGAACTTCGCCGGTGCATCCAAACCCCATGATATGATACGCTCTATCACACATAAACCTCCTTATATCTTCCTCAAAACAGCCTCCATAGCTACCTATTATGGCATTTCCATAGCCATTCCGAGATATATTGCCATGCAACTTTCCACCGTTCCATTTATTATGACACGCATCATCATTGTCATATTGCTTTGCATGATCATGTAGTTGACATTGTATTTGTGGCAAAGCCACCGTTCATATTTTTTCATACATGTCACACTTGATTCATCACAATCTCGGTACACCGCCGGAGGCATTCATATAGAGTCATACTTTGTTCTAGTATCGAGTTGTAAATAAATAGTAGTGTGATGATCATCATTTTCTAGAGCATTGTCCCAAGTGAGGAATATATAAAAAAAAGAGAAAGGCCATAAAAAATAGAAGGCCCAAAAAAAGAGAGAAAGGCCATAAAAAAGAGAAGGCCCCAAAAAATGAGAGAAAAAGAGAGAAGGGACAATGCTACTATCCTTTTCCACACTTGTGCTTCAAAGTAGCACCATAATCTTCATGATAGAGAGTCTCTTGTTTTGTCACTTTCATATACTAGTGGGAATTTTTCATTATAGAACTTGGCATGTATATTCCAACAATGGACCTCCTCAAGTGCCCTAGGTCTTCGTGAGCAAGCAAGTTGGATGCACACCCACTTAGTTTCCTTTGTTGAGCTTTCATACATTTATAGCTCTAGTGCATTCGTTGCATGGCAATCCCTACTCCTTGCATTAACATCAATCGATGGGCATCTCCATAGCTCATTGATTAGCCTCGCTGATGTGAGCCTTTCTCCTTTTTGTCTTCTCCACATAACCGCCATCATCATATTCTATTCCACCCATAGTGCTATGTCCATGGCTCGCGCTCATATATTGCGTGAAAGTTTATAGGTTTGAGATTACTAAAGTATGAAACAATTGCTTGGCTTTTCATCGTGGTTGTGCATGATGATAGCATTCCTGTGTGACGAAAATGAAACATGACTAAACTATATGATTTTGTAGGGATGAACTTTCTTTGGCCATGTTATTTTGAGAAGACGTAATTGCTTAGTTAGTATGCTTAAAGTATTATTATTTTTATGTCAATATGTACTTTTGTTTGAATCTTTCGGATCTAAATATTCATGCCACAATTAAAAAGAATTACATCAAAATTATGCCAAGTAGCACTCCGCATCAAAAATTCTGTTTTTATCATTTACCTACTCGAGGACGAGCAGGAATTAAGCTTGGGGATGCGGATACGTCTCCAACGTATCTACAATTTTTGATTGCTCCATGCTATATTATCTTCTGTTTTGGATATTTATGGGCTTTATTATACACGTTTATATTATTTTTGGGACTAACCTATTAACCGAAAGCTCACTGCCAGTTTCTGTTTTTTCCTTGTTTTAGAGTATCGCAGAAAAGGAAAATCAAACGGAGTCCAATTGACCTGAAACTTCACGAAACTTATTTTTGGAAGGAAAGCAACCCGGGAGAGTTGGAGTGCACGTAAGGGAAGTAACGAGGAAGCCACGAGGCAGGGGCGCGCCCACCCCCCTGGGCGCGCCCTCCACCCTCATGGGCCCCTCGTGGCTCCCCTGACGTACTTCTTCCGCCTATATATCTCCATATACCCTAAAATGATCGGGGAGCACAATAGATCGGGAGTTCCGCCACCAGAAGCCTCCGTAGCCACCGAAAGCCAATCTAGACCCGTTCTGGCACCCTGCCTGAAGGGGAAACCCCTCTCTGGTGGCCATCTTCATCATCCCGGTGCTCTCCATGACAAGGAGGGAGTAGTTCTCCCTCGGGGCTGAGGGTATGTACCAGTAGCTATGTGTTGGATCTCTCTCTCTCGTGTTCATGATTTGGCACGATCTTGTTGTATCGTGAGCTTTGCTATTATAGTTGGATCTTATGTTTCTCCTCCCCCTCTACTGTCTTGTAATGGATTGAGTTTCCCCTTTGAAGTTATCTTATTGGATTGAGTCTTTAAAGATTTGAGAACACTTGATGTATGTCTTGCCGTGCGTATCTGTGGTGACAATGGGATATCACGTGATTCACGTGATGTATGTTTTGGTGACTGAGGGAGTCCTGGATTAGGGGGTCTCCGGACAGCCAGACTATATCCTTCGGCCGGACTGTTAGACTATGAAGATACAAGATTGAAGACTTCGTCTCATGTCCGGATGGGACTCTACTTGGCGTGGAAGGCAAGCTAGGCAATATGGATATGGATATCTCCTCCTTTGTAACCGACATTGTGTAACCCTAACCCTCTCCGGTGTCTATATAAACCGAAGGGTTTTAGTCAGTAGGACAACAATCACAACATACAATCATACCATAGGCTACCTTCTAGGGTTTAGCCTCTCTGATCTCGTGGTAGATCTACTCTTGTACTACCCATATCATCAATATTAATCAAGCAGGACGTAGGTTTTACCTCCATCAAGAGGCCCCGAACCTGGGTAAAACATCGTGTCCCCTGCCTCCTGTTACCATCTGGCCTAGACGCACAGTTCGGGACCCCCTACCCGAGATCCACCAGTTTTGGCACCGACAGTGACCAACTTGAGGGTTCCGCCCATGAACCTATGCATAGGGGTTGGCACACGTTTTCGTCATGATTCTCCGGTAGAAACTTTGGGGCACTCTTTGAGGTTCTATGTGTTGGTTGAATAGATGAATCTGAGATTGTGTGATGCATATCGTATAATCATACCCACAGATACTTGAGGTGACATTGGAGTATCTAGGTGACATTAGGGTTTTGGTTGATTTGTGTCTTAAGGTGTTATTCTAGTACGAACTCTAGGGCTGTTTGTGACACTTATAGGAATAGCCCAACGGATTGATTGGAAAGAATAACTTTGAGGTGGTTTCGTACCATACCATAATCTCGTCGTTTGTTCATCGCTATTAGTGACTTTGGAGTGACTCTTTGTTGCATGTTGAGGGATAGTTATGTGATCCAATTATGTTATTATTGTTGAGAGAACTTGCACTAGTGAAAGTATGAACCCTAGGCCTTGTTTCAATGCATTGCAATACCGTTTACGCTCACTTTTATCATTAGTTACCTTGCTATTTTTATATTTTCAGATTACAAAAAACCTATATCTACTATCCATATACCACTTGTATCACCATCTCTTCGCTGAACTAGTGCACCTATACAATTTACCATTGTATTGGGTGTGTTGGGGACACAAGAGACTCTTTGTTATTTGGTTGCAGGGTTGCTTGAGAGAGACCATCTTCATCCTATGCCTCCTACGGATTGATAAACCTTAGGTCATCCACTTGAGGGAAAATTGCTACTGTCCTACAAACCTCTGCACTTGGAGGACCAACAACGTCTACAAGAAGAAGGTTGTGTAGTAGACATCATTCCCCTCTGAGCAAGGCCGAGATCCTCTGCGCCCTTCCTGATGATGCCGAGGCCGACGCCCGCCAAAGGGAGAGGGAGCAGCCCACCATCCCGACGAGGGGTAGGTCGTCATTGGTGCCTCGCGATGCCGCCTCCGCCCCGATGCTGTCAGGCTTCCTAAGCGGAAGTATGTCACGGTGGATCAGTAAGTGTCTGAAGCTTCACCTTGTCCCTGTTTGCACTCTTCATTTCCTGATGCTGGCCCTTGGTTGGTCAGGCCGACGTCTTCCGCGAAGAAGATGAAGGAGGATGCGGTGTTCGTGCCTCCTCCCTCAGGAAAAGGTGGGAGCAGTGCCCGCATCTCCCCAGCCCGGTCATCCTCGTGGGGCCAAGAGGAGCATCGCCACGTGGAACCAGCCCCCATAGCCCTGCTAGCTCCGGAAGTGCCGGCGCCTAGCGCGGCTGATGAGGTCCCAGCTGCTCCGGAGGTCGCAGTCTCCCAGGTCCTGGTGATGATGTCGCCTCCTCCGGAGGCTGCACCTCCACTTCCAGGTTCTTCTGCCCCTGCCGCTACTCTGGAACGTGCTCTCTCGGGGATGACCTAGCTGCAGGCGGATCTCTTGGGCGCAGACCCACGCCTTGTGGCTGGGCGCCTGGAGTTGGCTTTAGGCTGGCTCCATTCCGACTCGGCGGTTCGCGCGGCGCTGGGCCAGGCCATTGCAGCTTCTGAGAAGGAGAAGCAGAGTGCCGCCAACGCCGCAGCCGGTCGTGAGATGGTGTTGAAAGACGCCGAGGTCGCCCGCGACCGCTGCCGGGCGCTGGAGGACGAATTGCAGGGCCTGCGCACCAAGCTCGTCGAAGAAGCATGCTGCCACCAAGCGAAGGAGGGGGGAATGGAGGCCCGGGAGGACGCCCTCAAGAACCGTGCTGCCGATCTAGCGGAGTTGGGGCGGACGTAGGCCGCCGAGCGCAGCCGGTTGGAAGAGCTGGAGCCGGAGGCGAAGGCGAGGGAGGCTGAGCTCCACGCCAAGGCGCGAGTCCTGACCGAAGACCGTGCGGCCTTTGCCGATCTCGAGAAGAGGTCCCGCAAGGCGCTGAAGATGCTTTACGAGCACGGCCTGGAGAGGTCGCTGGCGGCGTTGGTCCTATGGCGGAGGCGGAGGCTCATGTCCTGTCTTCAGCTGCATTGACTCGCGTCTTCAGCCACCTGCACCTTCGCGACCCTGACGCTTGCCTTGATGAGCTGCTGGAGCCTGTGGCTGAAGACCAATACAAGGCTGCCGCCGCAGCTGTGCGAGGTCAGGTAGAGGCCTTGTTGGAGAAGTTCCGCGGCTTTGTCTCCGCTCCTCTGTCCGGCGATGTCGCCGATCCTGCAGCTGGTGGTGAAGGCAAAGGCAACGTTGCTCACGGAGTGGCGCCTTCCGCAGGTGATGGCGGCGTCCAGGGGTGACATGCGGCTACTCTCCTGTTTCATTCCTGCAACATGCATTAGGCCTTGGAGAGGCGTTTAGACTTTTCATTTGGTATCGTGAGGACAACGTGCGAGGACAATATTTTTGTAATATTTGCTTCGAGATTTTGCGATTCCTTCCTATTTGCTTTGTGTTCTGCGTCGGCAGAGCCCGGCCCCACGCATACCTCAACCGCCATTGGGCCTACCAGAAATCAGGACGGACCAAGGAGTGAGGGGCTACGTGAACAGTTAGGCTCCTGAGTCGTGATGCTCAGGAGTCCCCCTTGACGCGCAAACAGCTTATAGGGAGAGATCGCGGGGATAGACTGATATTCTACGTCGGCAGGGCCCGGCCCCGCGCATACCTCAACCGCCATTGGGCCGACCGGAGACCGGGATGGACCAAGGAGTGAGGGGCTACGTGACCAGTTAGGCTCCTGAGTCGCGATGCTCAGGAGCCTCCGTTGACGCGCAAACAATTTCCATACCTGCCCTCGCCGAGGCCTCGGGAGGGGCGCGCGACGCCCAGTTCCGGGAGACCTAGTTGGGTGGCGTGCACTTGGGTGTGGCCCAAGCGCAGCCCCCGTGCCCAGCCCCCTCGCGCGGCTCTCCCGAAGGGACGCGCTGCAGTGAGGCCGGACTCTGAGCTCTGGGCTCCCTGAGGTTGGTACGACCGTGGGGCCGCCCTCAGTTGTTTATCACCAGCGCGGAGAATAATGCTTCCGCTTGTGCACGGGCATAGCAGCTCCTAGGCAATGTCGACGGCCAGCGCGGATCATGGTGCTTCCACTTGTGTGTGGGATGAGGGCCCCCCTCCGGGAGGAGCCCCCGGGGCGTGTACAGCCCCGCCCTGACACGTGGCTTGCACGACAGGGATGCGAGGTGTATCTGGGCACTCGTGAGCCATCGCAGGACTCACGAGGCCCTACCTCAAGGCGGGTTGCGCCTGGTCTTGAGTCTTGGTGACTATGTGTTCCTGCAAGGCGGTCAGGTGCAAGCACTCTACGTCCTCAGGTTCCGGCCCTCGAGCGAGCTCAGCCGCCGCTAGTATGCCAGGTCGCGATGCCGTGGTCAAGGCCAGGGGTGAGGGCTGGAGAGCCAGTAAGAGCTCCTGAGTCGCGATGCTCAGGAGCACCCCTTTTAACACGCAAGCGAATTTCACGGGGTGAATGTATCCGCGGCGGGTGGCAATTGAGCAGGCGATAACCGTAGGCAGGTTAAGCAGGGAAGGCAAATCAGCTTGGGTAAATGCAAGAAGATACATGCCACTAGTTCCGGCCCGAGCGGCTTGGGGATGATGCAGCCCGAGGGGCGCCCCCAGCAAGGTAAGCTAAAGGCATAAGCAAATGGGATACATGCCGTAGGGATGGACCCACACGACCTGGGAATATTGCAGCCCAAGGGGCGCTCCTAGCTTAACGAGCTTGGAAGATGTCACCTGGTTCTGTAGACGAAGCAGAGTTGGTGCAGCTGAAGGCGTGCGTTGGAGAAAGGACTCCTCATAAGCCACCGGAGCCCTGAGCCTCAGGAGGCTCTGGGGGCTCAGGAGGCTTCCCGAAGACTGTCTCCATTCCCTCCAGGACGACGCGGTGCTTGGCCTCCTGAGCCACCAGGTCACGCCACACGGCGCACTGATAGGCCGACGCCATGATTGGCAAGCCGAGGGGCATGCGAACGTAGCTGTGTGGCGGGCCCTTGCAACGGCCCACGCGCGAAGGCCAGAAAGCGCTCCTGGGACGCGGCCCTCCTGAGCCCTGGGACGTCGATGCAGACACGCAGCTCAGCACCCTCGCCTGGGTGGTGAGCCGCGCCCTGTGAGCGGCCATCGCCACGCATGGCTCTTGCTTCTTGCAGTTCCTGCGTGGTCTTGGCGATGAACTCCTGAGGCGTGGGCACCCCTTGCCCTGCGTCCTCCTGAGGGAAACGTGCCGTGCGGCACGCCTCCAAGTGGCGCCCAAGCGCCTCCCTCGTGAGGTTGGCAAGACCTAAGGCCCTCCAGAAGAGAGCCCCCGAGCCTGCCCGAGGAGGGTGCTGGGTGCGCCTTTCTATGCGATGGAGGGAGGCGCCCCTGGGACGGACGCTGATTCTGATGAGGCTCCCGCCACGACGCCATCCTCCAGAGGTCCTGCACGGCGCAGCTGCTTCTTCTTGGGCATGGCCTTCGGAGGGCCCTCACTTTTGCTGTCAGGGTCGTCGATTGCTGCAGCTTGGAAGGCGCGCTCGAGGGAGCACACCGCATCCCTTTCTTCACACGGGACCATGATGACCCCGCCACTTTCCAGGCATCTTGAGGACGTTGTAGCTGTGGTGGGTGACCGCCATGAACTTTGCCAGGGACGGATACCCGAGGATGGCGTTGTACGGCAGGCGGATGTGCGCGACGTCGAAGTCGATGAGCTCAGTGCGATAGTTGTCGCGTGTGCCAAAGGTGACAGGCAGGCGGACCTGCCCTATCGGTGTGGTGGAGCTGTCGGTCACTCCTGAGAAAGGTTTGGTAGGCTGGAGCTGCTCATATGGCACTTGGAGGTTGTCGAAGGTGTCGACGGACAGGACGTTGAGCCCTGCACCACTGTCGATGAGGGTCTTGATAACCTGCACATTGCTGATGACTGGGGAACACAACATCGAGAGGATGCCAGTGGTGGCCGCGCACTTGAGCTGATCTGCCGAGTCGAAAGTGATGGCGCACTGGGACCACTTGAGCGGGCGCGCGGCCTCAAGCTTGGGGAGCGCCGCGTTCACCTCGCGAGCGAACCGTTTGAAGATGCGCTGAGAGGCTGGGGCTTGGGCGCCGCCCAAGATGCAGGCGATTGCATGCGGCTCCTGGAAGCCCCCAGCCCCCTCGTCCTGATGATGGTTGTCGTTCCTTCTTGGCAGCAGTGGAGAAAGACCAGCGTTGCCTTGGGGGCGATCCTCACGAGGCTGGTCCCTCCAGGGCCCCTCGCGAGGATGGTCCTGCCAGCGGTCCTCCCAAGGCATGTCGCGCCATTCCTGGCGCGGGCCACGGTCGTCCCAGCGTCCGCCTCCTTGTCCTCCTCCACGGCCGTAGCCCCGGTCGCTGCGCTCGGGGCGTCGACCGTAGCGTCCCACGCGTAGGGCTCGGAGCTCTTGGCAGTCGCTGGTGTTGTGGGTGTTCAGGTTGTGGAAGACGCAGAACGGTCGGTTGTTCTTGGATGACTCGGGCTGATCACTGCCCCGTTTGGTGTCGGGCTCCGCATCTAGCACTATCGCTTCCTTCCGCTTCACATCCTTGGCCTTGGCTTTCTTCTCTTATGTGCCTGCGGCTGGCAGCTCAAGGAGGGAAAGGCGCCCCTCCTCAGCTCTTGCGCACTTGGTCGCCAGGTTGAACAACTCCTGAGACGTGCAGAGCTCCTCGTGGATGGCGAGCTCTTCCTTCATCTTGACGCCACGGACGCCGTCGGAAAATGCGGAGATGATGGCCTCATCCGTGATCTTGGTAATCTTGAGGCGGGTGCTGTTGAAGTGCTGGATGTACTTCTGGAGGGTCTCCACTGGTTGTTGCTTGATGCGGCGCTGGTCGGTCGCGGCCGGCGGGCGGTCGCAAGTGCCCTGGAAGTTGGCGACGAAGCGGTCGCGCATCTCGTCCCAAGAGGAGATCGAGCCGTGCTGCAGGTTCAGGAGCCAGGTGCGGGCCCCATCCTTGAGAGCCATGGGAAACTAGTTCGCCATGACTTTCTCGTCGCCGTTGACTGCTTCGATGCTCAGCTCGTAGAGCTGCAGGAACTCTGCGGGGTCGGCGGTGCCATCGTAGCGAGGAGGCAGATCCGGCTTGAACTTGCCTGGCCAAGCAACGTTGTGCATCTCGGGGGTGAAGGCGCGGCAGCCGACCGTGGTTACTGGGGCCTGCCTTGGAGGTGGAGCTTGGGCTTGTCGAGGTCCGCGTGGCACCGCTGCAAGCGGCGCACGGTCTTGACGAGGCGGCGCGGGAAGTGCGGGTGCAGCTTCACGCGGCCTTGGGATTTCTGGGCAGTTTCTATCTTCGCGCGCGGGCACCGGTAGTGGCGGATCACACTACGGGGCCGCACGCCTTGGTGCCAAGGCGCCGTCTTTGGGTTGGGCTGGTGGAGGCACGCCTCGGGCCTCGTCGCCCGTGGCTGGCTGAGGGTGAGGCCGAGAGAGGGACGGCGCCGGGGAGCCCCCTGCGGTGCAAACGAGCTCGGCGACGCGGTCAAGCCACTCCTCGTGGAGGTCGTCGACTGGGCAATAGCGCAGGAGCTCGTTTGCGGCGATGAGTGCAGCCCCCGCCTCCATGGGAGCGCGGTGTGCATGAGACGAAGAGCCGGCTGGGGCCAGCGATGGAGTGGCGGTGCGGCCGTCCTGCCCCACCGAAGGATGCAGCGAAGACGCTTGCTGCTCATTCCCCACCGGGCCGGTGGCAGCGTTAGCGGCGGGAGACGGAGAACGACGTGGTGGCCCACCGATGGGAGCCGTCTGCACGACACGGGCGGTGAGGGCGGCCCGACGCTCAGCTCGAGCACGGAGAGCGTTCGCCATGGAGACGATGGAGCGACGAACTGATGGAAGGAAAGCTACGGCGCACCCCTACCTGGCGCGCCAAACGTTGGATGTGGGGTTCCGGCAAACCCTTAAGGTTCGAACACTGGGGTGCGCGCGAAGTCTTTTCCTTCCACCGGTCTATGCCCTAGCTCGCTAAGATCTTGTGGACGAACTCGACGGACTCGCAACACGGAAAGACACAAGATTTATATTGGTTCGGGCCACCATTGTGGTGTAATACCCTACTCCAGTGTAGTGGTGGTGGATTGCCTCTTGGGCTGATGAAGAACAATACAATGGGAAGAACAGCCTCCTGAGGTTGAGGTGTTTTTGTGCTTGGCTAACTTGTGTGGGTGAGAGTGATCCAAGATCTCGCCCCCTTTGCATATGGTGGTGGCTAGTCCTACTTATAGAGGCCCTAGTCCTCTTCCCAAATCTTGAGCGGGAAGGGAGCCAACAATGGCGGGCAAATTTAAAGGGGGGCAGCTAGTACAAGCTATCCTGACAAAAGTGGTCTTCGCCTGCCAAAGGCTCTGGTGGTGACGCTGTCTTGGGCTCCACGATGACCTCCGTCTTGCCGTCCTTCTGGTCTCGGTTTTGTTGCACCAAAATGGCAACCTTTGTCTGATGCCTCGGTACTCCTCGCCTGTGCTGGTTTCCTTAGCACCAAAAAGGAAACAAGGACGTTGTGTGCGCTGGAGCCCGCCTGGTGTCGATCATCATGGCTCACGTCATGAGAGCCTCGTGAGGTTCGCCTCGCCTTGATATCTCCGCTCCTCGTGAGCCTGCCTGACTAGGCCGCTCCAGAGGAGGTCTTGTGTCGTCTGCCTCGTGAGGCTTGGCCCCTCGCGAGGGTCTTGGATGCCTTGTTGATGAAGCTGGGCCGTACGGCCTGCTAGCTTAGCCACGCTGCGGGCCGTAGGCAGGCAAGTCTGGAAACCCCCGTTCCTAGAACGCCGATAGCATTCTCATCATTATATTTATTGTTTGCTAGACGGTGGTGGTGGCCACTATGTACCAACAAACGGAGAAGAAGGTATTTGGTTTTGGCCATTGTTGGGTGCTATTGGATGGCAAACCATGGTGGACACAACTTGTGGACGATATGAAGGTCGACACGAGGATGAATTATGCCTCAAGCTTCCACCAATCAATTGGGTTGGATGACAATGAGGGACAAGTTGTAAGGGAGAATGGAAAAGCCTTCGTGTCAATAAATAACCGACAAGTTATGGGAAACAAGTGGGAAAGGGGGGGCGCCCATGATGCCGCGGCGACATAAATGTCCACCACATGGGATGGCATTTTTTCCACAAGGGAGAACAAGAAAGAGGAGAGGTACATGCTTATGTTGGATATGCAAAAAAATATGGACATGAACCGAGAGAGGGTGAAGACCAAGTTGCAAACTGAGAGCGACAAATTAAAATTAAGGAGGGGAACATAGAGTTGGAGAAGAAAGAAGTGTGTCTTAAATGAGAGCTCGAGAAGGCCTGGACTTTTGGATCAATATAGATTGAGAAGGAGAGGTTGCAACTTGCTCGAGACACAGAGGGTCCGAGAGGTTAATGTTGGTGCAGGCAAGCCTCTTGGATGAGCAAGCAAAGAAGTGGCTTTTCAGAAAGTAGAAGGAAATCAACGAACACATGGAGTATGAGGTGGCGAGAGCGGCGATGGCAGCAGCGGAAGCGGAACAGATGGAGGCAGAGCAGGTGACAGGGATGGGCGTTGCAGAGCAGGCGACACGGATGGCGTCCCACGAGTGATCCACCACGTCTGGACTTGAATTTTATTTTGGCATATCCGAATTAAACTATTTTTTGTTTGCTTTGTTGCATTGGTGAACTGAGATTGCTAAAGCTCAGCCGACTGAGACTTAATGAAGTCTCCATTTGATTAAGTCTCATTCGATTGAGATCTAGCCATACCCTTGTTGAACAGTTGAATTGTGATGAATTTGTGATATATGATCCATGTGCACAGCGGTAGAGCAACAAAGGAAAACTTGGGTCGGACAGCGACATGTGGCGTGAGGTTGCGTGCTCTCCCGCTCAATTCTGGCCTGGGCTAGGTGTAATTAACATTTTTGTTCCAACACTGGGCGGGCCATGGCCCAATCAGCCTTGCTGTGGCTCCACCAGTGCATGTGCATGTATTGCATGGATTCGAGGGTTTAGATTTTAGGGGTCTGCCTGTCCGACAGACCATATGAGAGGCCGTTCGACGCTATCTACATTTGTGTCAGGGCGCATTCACGGATGTTTAGGAGTCGGGTTTATCAAATCTCGCTATAGATGCTCTTAAAAGAACACCTCAATACACCGACAAACCAGATTTTTGAAAGTCAAGTTTTAAGAATGGAACAGAGTTGTCATAACATAAAGTAAATTCGCATGCTCGCAAGCTACTAGCACTGTGCTACCAGAGACGCACGCAACACACCGGCAACACGGACAGCAAGAAGCCAAGAGTAGCGCTGCGAGCTGAGAGCAAGTGGCCATGTGCGGTGCCTCCCGCGCCAAGCTGTTGTCCTCTCGTCGTGTTCGACCGACCAGAGCCCCATCCACGCGCGCGACACCGCGCGTGCGGTGCGTGGAGCCTCCCTCCATCCACCATTGCTTTTGACCACGGAAAGCAACCATGCTAGTGCTAGTACTAGAAAAGAAGGCTCGACACAAGAATAAATTGCTCGCCGGCCCGGCCCGGCCATGCCATACACCTTTTACATGGTAGTTTCTCGGATAAACATCCGGCAGCAAGCTAGTGGTAGTACTCCTCTACTGTTGCAAGGAAGGAAGCTGCAGTCCAAAGTCCAAACTCATTTGGAGTCATGTTGCAGTTGCAGGCAAGAGAGGAACGCCTGTCCCCTCCACGCTTTTGGCTCCGTCTGAGACGTCCGCTTCCATCGTGTTGGATGGAACAGCTACGTCCACGTACAGACAATATATACCAGCACAATACGAAAACGCTACCATACCCTGTCGTGTGGTCCGGCGGGGCCGTGTTGGCGTGGCGACACTGCGTATGTATTCAGAAGTAGTACGTACTAGTAGACACGTACGAGCAAACCACGTACGTCTACTGTACCCTCGTGGGTGTGCATTGCCATATGAAACAACGGTTGCTATCCATAAGTTGTCTGGAAATGGCCGGTCGATTTTGCTGGAGAAGACGGGCCGTGTGAGGCCGAGACGGGACGCCATGGCCCTCCTCGTCGTCGACTGCTGGGTAGTTGGGGTCTACGTTCGTGACTGAATCCTTCTTTGAGTTTTTTTCTTTCTTTCTGAAACGTTCATTTATAGGTAACTCATTACAAATAGCTAGGCGCATATAACTCTGCAACTTACTGTGCGTTTGCATGAGTTCGTTCAGACACCACGAACATCGGTGGGGTCCATCCCTCGTGAACACTTTGGCAATGCATGATGGGCTGCGTGACCCAACTAACAGTGCATATGTGCATGCATGCATGCATGTGACCTCGACACAACAAAGGCTACTGGCACAACTAGAATCCAATCCACCAAGAGAGAAGCAGCCATCAAGCCTGCAGCACACAAGACTCCGACGAGGGGTCTGGTCCCTCGTGTCGCCGATCGGGGTCGATGAAATGTGCATGCCAACAACCTCCATTATGCTACTACCTCTGGGAAACAGCATCCATCCGCTGGTCTTTAATTCTTCTCCCACTCTAAAACAAAAGCTATACTCCCTGTTCATCTCTCTCACACACACCCTGAGTTCTGACATGATCGATCAATGGATCATTATACATGTAGGTAGCTGGAACTCACCAAACTGACGATGAATGGTGTGCAGATGGCGATGATAATGGATGCACTCAAGAAACCACAACAGTGTATGTGTGCGCGTATGATGATTCAGGCCCACGTACATGGGAGACTTTCTTGATAGAGGGATTTGAGCGCGACGTCGCACTGGCACCCATACCCATACGTATGTACAATCTTTTTCGGGGCTGCGAGCTCACCCATCACGGCAAAAAAAAAAAAGAGCCGGGGACGTACATGTACCTACTACTTGTTGGGTATTACTGCACCGTGTACATCTATCTTGCCAGTGCACTACAAGTATAGGTACGACGGCGTCACTATTCAGCTATATGTATCAAAGTAGTGCAACTCGAATGGAGAAGCATGTGCATCTGCCTGTGTTGTACTACACACTAACACACAGTATTACGCGGGCGTACGTACAGATGCATGCACGTTCCGTTGCAGATACTTGGAGATTCGTACTGACAAATCGGAGTATGCATGCGATTTGTCTGCTGCCCCGGCTATGTTGTCCTAGGTGAATCCAGCTTTCTATTTCGAGAAAGAAGTGAAAAAAGGGTAAAAGCTGTTGAATTATGTTACATCCTTCATTTCTAAATATAAGTTTTTTTAAAGATTCCACTATAATCTACATACGTATCCGTTACAGATACTTCAGAATTCTCAAAAACATATTTATAGTTACTCCGAGAGGTGGGTGAGGATTAAAAGCCATAAAACATTCTTAGTCTTTTTTTTGCACTTATTTTTTCATGCTGTACTCGAAATAACTCTATGACAAACGTATTAGATGAAAATTTCACTACAGCTCAGATCCGTTTAGTACCCGTATTATCACGATGTTATCCTTTTGAGCACGGAATTTGGTTTATCTTCGTACGGCCGTACGTGTCGAGAGACGAATAATTAACTAGCTAGGCAACAGGCTGGCAAAGAGGCATGTGCATCAAATCTCAACAATATCCTTTGCTGCTCCTAGCTGCTATGCAAAGAGTGTATTCAGAATTTCAGATCCGCATGCTAGGACAGTACGTACTACTATACAAGCTAGTAAATCTACTACCACGGCGTACTACTCCTGTACAATACTTTTTATCATATATTTAGCCGAAGGGACTAGCAGTACCACTAGTACTTGGTGATTGATTGATCGAGGCCACTTTCACGTCAACGTATATAATCTATCCTGGGGTCATCGAGATCTTGTGTACGTACATGGACGGCTTGCACTGAATCATATATCATAGAATTGGGAGCGAGTACGTACACGGCAGAGCAGACAGTAGATCGCTCACTGGTGCACACCAGTACACCACTAAATGGATACTTGCATAAAAATGTATCAAGTACTTTGGCTCTTGTTTGAAAACTGAAAGTATACGACCTTGACAGGAGTTGTTTTAAGAAGGAACTTTTATAGGGGTTCGTACGTTCATATACAATTGTATCTAAGCTCGGGTGGATATCAATCATCATCATGAAGATATCATCCAACAATTTGTTTTCTCTTTGGCCGTAACCGTGGCTGCCGGGGCTGGAATGATCTTACGTGACCATTGTGGGGCTGTTAATGTCTCGGCATGCAGGGTCCTGTATTCCTGTAGAGATGCCTTAGAGACGGAGCTCTGTGCATGCATGGAAGGGGTCTCATTGGCACTCCAACACAACGATCTTCCTATAGTGGTGGAAATGGATTCTCTCGAGGCGGTGACCATGATTTCATGTGAAGACGTTGACCGCTCTATTTACGCCTCAATCGTAAAGGAAATTAAGTACCTATTGTCTCTTCGACAATCTTGTATTATTCATATTGCTAGGACCCAAAATAAGGCTAGTGATGCATTAGCTTCGTTTGCTAGATTGCAAGGTAGGACCATGACTTGGCAAGGGGCTGGTCCGGATGAGGTGATGGAAATTGTTTCTCTCGATTGTAATGACTTCTTGATTGAGTAATGCATGTTTTCACCCCCAAAAAAAACCGTGGCTGCCAACTGCTAAACTGCTATCTCCGTCTGAGATTATTTGTCCCCATCATATTTGGGTCAAAATTTGACCACGTATTTGACTACTAAAATGTTAGTGCATGTCACAAAAAACTATAATGTTGATTTTGTATTTAAATGTAGTTTAATTTCGATAAATTGGTACAATATGACTTTGTTATTTGCTATGTTCAGGGGAGAGTGCGCTCCCTAAACGTAACCTGTTAGAGATTCTCGGATCCTTAATATTGCAATGTTTTTATGAGTTTTTCCTTATATGGTTTCTCATAGAAGGTTTTTTAATGAGGCAGTAGTAATACAAGCATTATGACATATATTGGTTTCTCCTTATTTTCCCATGAGGCTGGAAGAAATTTTTCATGGCATATTATGTATATCTTGTCCTATTTTCCCACATAATTTTTAGAGGAGCATTTTTCAAGATGACAATTCTACATAGACAAAGTAGAGATTAGGGAGAGTGTTAGAAATTGATTATTGTAATCAGTTAAGAGGATAATCTCCATGTTTTATTAGAGCGTCGGTTAGCAATCTGCTAACGGACGCGTCTCTTCTCTCCCGAAAAAAATATATTGTTGGTTTCATATTTGACTAATATTATTTTTGCTACATATAGGTTATATATTTTATTTGTTATTAAACCTACGAAAATGAGAAATCTCAAATGTTTAGATTTTAAGCATGACAAACCGAACGTTTTTCATGCCAGCTTTAGTCGACCGGAGGTGGCAAGTTAGTTGGAAAACAAGGCAAGTTTACGCGAGTTGGCAAGTTTATTTGGCGAACATGGCAATTTTTTTGTAATTTGTCATATTTGCCAACTAAACTTGCCACGTCGCGTTAAATAAAGTTGCCATGAAAAATGTTTGGGTTGCCATGATTAAAATCCGAACGTTCGAAATTTATCGGGGTCCTAAACTTATGGTCAAAATATTACCTAAAATATGAGAGTAGTAATAACAGATACTATAGCCTACAACCAGCTATGTGGTGTTGTCATGTCACTTATAGTCAACCTAATGGTCCACGCATGCCATAGTTAGTCATACTAAGTTATACCATTAATATTTGAGACACATCTTTCTCTCACAAAGAATGTTGGAACTCGTGCTACAGCTGTATAATGCTCTCGATGCGGCTATATCTCCTACGTGTCGAAGCACGACTTAGAGGCATAACCGCATTGAAAGCAATGTCACAAGTTAGGCAATCTTCACAACATCCCATGTAATATAAATAAAAAAAGAGGAAGGAACATAGTTGGCTTACACTCGCCACGTCAAACAAAGTACATAAATAGCATTACATCATCCAATCACTCATGGCCCGACTACGGTGCCAAAATAAAAGACCAACCCAACATGCGACACGGTCCCGATCACCCCAACTGGACACCACTACTGATTATCAGGGAAAGACACGTAGTATCGGCGTGAGTCCTCGTCGAACTCCCACTTGAGCTCGAGCGCGTCATCTGAAACGGAGTCGTCAGGCCCTACATCTGGTTTGGAAGTAATCTGTGAGCCACAGGGACTCAACAATCTCGCACCCTCGCGATCAAGACTATTTAAGCTTATAGGTAAGGCAAGGTAATATGTGGAGCTACAGCAAGCGATTAGCATAAATGGTGGTTAACCTGTTCACAAAAGAGAGCGAGAAGAGAAGGCAAAGCGTGAACGGATAACTAGAGAACAACCTGCAGCAAGCATTACTCCAACACCGTGTTCACTTCCCGGACCCCGCCGAGAAGAGACCATCACGGTAACTCACACAGTTCATTCATTTTAATTAAGTTAATGTTCAAGTTATCTACAACCGGACATTAACAAATTCCCATCTTCCCATAACCGCGGGCACGACTTTCAAAAGTTCAAATCCCTGCAGGGGAGTCCCAACTTAGCTCATGACAAGCTCTCACGGTCAACGAAGGATATACCTTCTCCCGAGACGTTCCGATCAGACTCGGTATCCCGGTTCTACAAGACACTTCGACAAGTTAAAACAAATCCAGCAACACCGCCCGAATGTGCCGACAAATCCCGATAGGAGCTGCACATATCTCGTTCTCAGGGCACACTCAGATGAGACTATCTACGAGTAAAACCAAACCTCAAGTTGCCCTGAGATGGCCCCGCGGGCAGCTCAATCGGACCAACACTCAGAGGAACACTGGCCCAGGGGGGTTTAAATAAGATGACCCTCGGGCTCCGGAAACCCAAGAGAAAAAGAGGCAAGGTGGCAAATGGTAAAACCAAGGTTGGGCATTACTGGAAGAGCTTTATTCAAGGCGAACTATCAAGGGGTTCCCATTATCACCCAACCGCGTAAGGAACGCAAAATCCGGGAACATAACACCGATATGACGGAAACTAGGGCGGCAAGAGTGGAACAAAACACTAGGCTAAAAGGCCGAGCCTTCCACCCTTTACCAAGTATATAGATGCATTAAGATAACAAGATAATATAATGATATCCCAACAAGTAAATAATGTTCCAACAAGGAACGGTCTCCAATCTTCACCTGCAACTAGCAACGCTATAAGAGGGGCTGAGCAAAGCGGTAACATAGCCAATCAACGGTTTGCTAGGACATGGTGGTTAGAGGTTTGACATGGCAATTTGGGAGGCATGATAAGAAAGTGGTAGGCATTGTAGCATAGGCATAGCAAAAGAGCGAGCATCTAGCAAAGCAAAGATAGAAGTGATTTCGAGGGTATGATCATCTTGCCTGCAAAGTTGTCAGAGTTGACTGGATCCTCGAAAGCAAACTCAACGGGCTCCTCGTTAGCGAACTTGTCTCCCGGCTCTACCCAAGCAAGACAAATAAGCAAAAGGAACGCAACCAACCACGTGCACAACTCAAACAACATGATGCAAATATGGGATGCTATGCGGGATGCGATATGTGATGCATATGCAAGATTTGACAAGGAATGAAAGAACCTGGCCTCAACTTGGAAATCCAAGTGTGCCACTGGAAAGGTGAGATGATTTCGCTTGAAAACGATATAAAGAACACCGGAATCGGAGACACGGTTTGGAAATGGCAAGCAATACAAATATGGCAACGGTCTGCGATAAACAGCAAGTAGCCATCTAAATGCAACAAGATGAACATGCTACAGCACCCAAACATGACAACAAAATACATGGCAGGGATCCATTGATGATGCTTAACAAAAGATGAACACTGAGCTACGCCCAATTCATCCATTAACAGGTTCAAACAAGCATGGCAAAAGTGCAATTGGTAAACAGATTTCAGACTTAGTGAAATTAACACTTGTCTGGAATTTCAGATCAGGTAGCGCACTTTGGAGCATGAAAACTAGATGCTACAGGAACTGAACATGGCAAAGCAAAGCATGGCATGGAGCTACTCAAAGAGCTTAACAAAAATCCCTTAGTGACCTTGAGCCAAAAGGGATCAGAAAATACAATTGCAAGCATGTGAACATGACAAAAACATACTCAGATTACAGACTTAGTGAAAAACTGGAACATGCAAATCAGATATCAAGTAGGCATGTTTACGAGCTCGATGCACTCACTACAGAGCATGTCATGAAAATCTAAGCATACACCCATCAAGAATACACATTATACGAGTTAGACATGGCAAGAACAATAACATAGCATGCACGGATCAACTACAACATCCTCGGCAAAATCGCTAACAAGTAGACAATCTGCCCAGATTCACGAAATAGCAAAAGTAGAGCTCGATTGACTCAAGTTAGGGTGCTCCATAATTGCAAACAAAGGCATGGATGGATAGACCACTACAAGATTAACAAATCATCCTTAGTGATCATCCTCAAAAGAGGCACGGATCATTAGGAAACAACTGAAAATATGGCATATTGATAAAAACAGTCCAAGGACTTTGTGGAATTGCTAAGTCCCTGAAATCAGCATTAACGAATGCACCACTTTGCAAGCTTGTGCTAGTCACCACACACATCACAAAAATACATGGATGGCACCTCTGGAAAGATGACAAAGCATATAACAAAACATATGTAGAGCTCAGGGGCATATTATGCACACAATAATCATGGCAAAAATGACAAATAGCTATTTGGAGCAGCAGATCTGACAATTAACTCAAATAGCACTCTTCCAATAGCATTTCGGGCATCAAGATGAACTCAAATGAAAATTATGCAATGAGATGAAATGATGTGCTCTCTGAGACGAACATTTTGATATACAATATGCCCAAAACGGATCTACGGATGCAAAATTATGACACGATGAACATAGCAATAAAATTAGGGTTTCGGGCAAAAGTCAACCGAGGGGTAGTTTTAGATCTGAGATCCAGATCGCACGGAAAACAAGGCCGCCGGAGTACTGTAGCTGGAGGTCGCCGGAGATGGCCGGAGTCGTCGGGGGCGGCCGGATCCGTGGGAGTGGGAGGCAAAGGCGAGGTCGGCCGGCACCGGGGCGCTCGCCGACGTCGAGGGGCGGCGTCCCCGGCGGAAATGGCGCGGCCGGAGTGGAGGAGGCGATGGTCGGCGATGGTCTCGGCGGTGATGAGCTCCGGCAGGCGCGGGCGTCGGCGCGGCGGAGGAAGAGGCCTTGGGCGGCGGCGCTCCCAAGCGCGCGGGCGGCGAGCGGCGGGAGGAGGCGGCTGGGCCGCGGGGGCCCCGTGCGGGCTTGGCGGGCCGGCGGCGGGAGGCGGTGGCTGGGGCCACGTGGTGCGCGCGGGTTGGCGCGGAGGCGGCGGCGGACGCGTCCGGCGCCGTCCGGACGTGTCCGGTGGCGGCAGAGATGATCTTTTAGGGTTTCGGACGAGGGGAACCGCGAATTTCGGAAGGGTGGTGTATTTATAGGCATAGAGGGAGCTAGGAGTGTCCAAATGAGGTGCGGTTTTCGGTCACGCGATCGTGATCGAATGCTCTAGATGATGGAGAGGGTTTTGGTGGGTTTTGGGCCAAATTGGAAGGGTGTTGGTCTGCAACACACACGAGGCCTTTTCGAGCCCTCGGTTAAACGTTGGAGCATCAAACGAAGTCCAAATGGTACGAAACTTGACAGGCGGTCTACCGGTAGTATACCAAGTCCGCTTGGCAAGTCTCGGTCCAATCCAGAAATGTTTAACCCCCACACACGAAAGAAAGGTAGAAATGACCACCGGAGAAGAACGGAGCGCCGGAATGCAAAATGGACAACGGGGAAAATGCTCGGATGCATGAGACGAACACATATACAAATGCAATGCACATGATGACATGATATGAGATGCATGATAACGATAACAACACACGGAGACAAAAACCCGAACCCAAGAAAATAAAATAATTTAACGCCGGAAACGGCAAGAGTTGGATTACATATTAGGTAAAACATATCCAGGGTGTTACAACACTCCACCACTATGAAAGGATCTCGTCCTGAGATCTAGGACTGGAAGAACGTCGGGTACCCAGAACGGAGGTGATGCTCGCGTTCCCAGGTGGCTTCACGGTCGGAATGGTGTGACCACTTGACTTTGAGGAATTTGATTGACTTATTGCGAGTCTTACGTTCAGTCTCTTCAAGAATTGCAACGGGGTGCTCACGATAAGAGAGATCTTCTTGGAGCTCAATGTCTTCGAAGTTGACAGTGCGGTCAGGAGTCTTGAAGCACTTGCGGAGCTGAGAGACATGGAACACGTCATGCACATTTGCAAAGTTTGAAGGAAGCTCGAGTTGATACGCGAGATCGCCTCTCTTGCTGACGATCTTGAAAGGTCCCACGTATCTAGGGGCAAGCTTCTCTTTGATACCGAAGCGACGAGTACCTTTCATTGGAGAGACGCGGAGGTAAACATGATCTCTAATCTCGAAATCCAAATCACGGTGCTTACTATCATAGTAGCTCTTCTGGCGTGATTGCGCTGCTTTGAGGTTATCTCGAATGACTTTGCACATCTCCTCTGCCTCTGTGATTAAGTCATTTCCCAGAAGTTGACGTTCACCAGTTTCAGACCAGTTGAGAGGGGTACGGCACTTCCTGCCATACAGAATTTCGAATGGGGCCTTGCCCGAACTTGCCTAAAAATTGTTGTTGTAGGAGAATTCAGCATATGGAAGACAATCTTCCCACTTCATGCCGAAGGAGATCACACAAGCCCTGAGCATATCTTCAAGAATCTGATTGACACGCTCGACTTGACCGCTAGTTTGAGGATGGAAAGCTGTGCTGAAGCGGATGTTGGTGCCCATGGCCTTCTGAAAAGAATCCCAAAACTTGGAGGTAAAGATGCTGCCACGGTCTGAAGAGATCACCTGTGGAATACCGTGCAGCGAGACAATTCGAGAGGTATAGAGCTCCGCCAATTGAGCTGCAGTGATTGACTCTTTGATAGGCAGAAAGTGAGCCACTTTAGTGAGTTTGTCGATGACAACGAATATAGCATCATTGCCACGCTTGGACTTTGGAAACCCAGTCACGAAGTCCATCTCAATGTGGTCAAACTTCCATTCTGGAATGGCAAGAGGTTGGAGGAGACCAGCTGGCCTTTGGTGTTCTGCCTTCACTCTTCTGCAGACATCACACTCATTCACGAACTGAGCAATCTCGCGCTTCATTCGAGTCCACCAATAAGCCTGCTTGAGGTCCTGATACATCTTCGTGCTCCCAGGGTGGATGGAGAGGAGTGAATTGTGAGCCTCGTTCATGATAACTTTACGAAGATCACCTTTGGGCACAACAATACGATCCTCGAAGAAGAGAGTATCCTTGTCATCAAGGCGGTAGCACTTGTACTTGGGTTGACTCTTGGCAATCCCAATCTTCACCTTCTTCACCATAGCATCAAGAAGCTGAGCTTGGCGAATCTGGTCTTCCAAGGTAGGAGAGACTTGAAGGTTGGCGAGGAAACCTTGAGGAACAACTTGCAGATTGAGTTTGCGGAAAGCTTCACAAAGCTCGGGTTGATAAGGCTTGAGAATCAGACTGTTGCAATAAGCCTTCCTGCTCAATGCGTCAGCAATCACATTGGCCTTGCCTGGAGTATACTCGATACTCGGATTATACTCTTGAATCATTTCGACCCATCGAGTCTGCCTGAGGTTGAGATTAGGCTGAGTGAAGATGTACTTGAGACTCTTGTGGTCAGTGAAGATGTCCACTTTTCTTCCCAATAAGAGATGTCTCCAAGTCAAAAGAGCATGCACAACTGCCGCCAACTCGAGATCATGAGTGGGGTAGTTCTTCTCATTGGGCTTCAACTGGCGAGAGGTATAAGCCACAACTTTCTTCTCTTGCATCAACACTGCACCAAGACCTTGAAGAGAGGCATCGCAGAAGACCTCGAACGGTTTGGATTCATCAGGAGGAGTCAGAACTGGAGCAGTGACCAATTTCTCTTTCAAAGTGTTGAAAGCAATGTCACATTCCGGAGACCAAACGTACTTGACGTGCTTCTGGAGAAGATTTGAGAGAGGCTTCGCGATCTTTGAAAAGTTCTCAACGAACCTTCGACAGTAGCTTGCGAGACCGAGGAAGCTACGGAGTTGCTTCACGTTCTGAGGTGGTTCCCAATTCACAATTGCAGACACCTTCTCAGGATTCACCGCAATGCCCTTGGCAGAGATGATATGCCCAAGATAAAGAACCTCATCGAGCCAAAATTCGCACTTTGAGAACTTGGCGTAGAACTGGTGTTCCCTGAGCTTATCGAGCACCAAACGCAAGTGCTTGGCATGATCTTCCTTGTTCTTCGAAAAGACCAGAATGTCGTCGAGATAGACCAAAACGAAGTCATTGGTGTAGGCGTTGAAGATGAAGTTCATCATGCGAGAGAAAGTCGGAGGAGCGTTGACGAGGCCAAAAGACATGACAGTGTATTCATATGAACCATAGCTTGTCCTGAAAGCCGTCTTGGGAATATCTTGCTCACGGATTCGAATCTGATGATAACCCATACGGAGATCAAGCTTGGAGAATACTTGGGCACCTTTGAGTTGTTCGAACAGCTCGTTGATGTTGGGAAGTGGGTACTTGTTCTTGATAGTCTTCTTGTTCAATGGACGGTAGTCAACACAAAGTCGGTCCGTTCCATCCTTCTTCTTCACAAAAAGAACTCCACAACCCCACGGAGAGGAACTAGGTCGGATGAGACCCATTCGCTCTTGAATATCGAGTTGCTTCTTCAGCTCCTTCAACTCTTCAGGTCCGAGCTTGTAAGGACGCTTGCACACTGGTTCCGTGCCAGGCTCAAGATCGATGACGAATTCAACTAGCCGGTGCGGAGGCATTCCTGGAAGCTCTTCTAGAAAGATGTCTTGATATTCGCAAACGACTAGAATTTGCGAGATGGCATCCAGTTCACCCTTCTCATTGAGAGAAAACAGACAGATTGTATTATCCCGAGCGGCAAAGACAATTACATCCTCAAACAAATGAGTCAATTGAATCTACCTGGTTGCACAATCAAGCTGAGCCTTGTGCTTAGAAAGCCAATCCATCCCGAGAATAAGATCAATATCCGAATTACCAAGAACCATTGGAGAAGCCAGAAACTTGAAATCACCCATCATGATAGAAATATCCGGAACCATCATACTAGAACTCAGACGCTTAGCCGGAGAGACGACTTGCATAGCTCTAGGTAATGCCTTAGTACTAAAATTGTTCTCCGATGCAAATGGGAATGACATGAAGGAATGCGATGCACCAGAGTCAAAAAGTACTTTAGCTGGAATATCGTTAACAGGAAGGTTACCCATGATGACATCTGACGAGTCCTCTGCCTGAGCTGCATTCAGCATGTTGACCTTGGCGTGCTTGGGGTTATGCTTGACCACAGCTGTACTTGCCGATCTCACAGGAGGAGGAGGAGGAAGACGCCTCTGGTTGAAGCACTTATTGGCATAGTGACCCTTCTGTTGGCACTTGTTGCACGTGACCTCTGAAAGCGGACGGTGATACGGAGCACTCGATCTTGGAGCTTGAGACGAAGTCTTGTTCTGAAAGCCAGGGTTGGGTGGGTGGGAAGATCCACTGCCACCTTTGCTCTTCTGATACGGCTGACGGAACGGAGGAGGAGGAAGCCAATACTTCTGCTGCTTGGCCACCTGAGTAGAGGAAGAAGGAGTAGCATCTCTGACTCGCTTCTTGGAGGCATCACACTTCAGTTGAGCAGCCTCTTGCTTCAATGCCATGTTGTAGAACTCATCGTACCTCAAGGGCTCAAAGAGAACAAGAGCTACCTGGATTTCTTCTCTGAGACCACCCCTGAACTGGTATATCATGCTCTTCTCGTCAGGGACGTCCTGCTTAGCAAAGCGGGCGAGCTTCTGAAACAACTTGTTGTAGTCATAGACAGACAAAGAGCCTTGCTTCAGGTTATGGAATTCCTCATGCTTGCTTTCAACCACGCTCTGAGGAATATGATGAGCTTTGAAGTCTTGACGGAATTCATCCCAGGTAATCACATGGCCACCTCTGGAATCCTTGTACTGCTGGAACCATTCTGCAGCTTGGTCTTTGAGTTGGAAGGAAGCGAACTTGACAAAGTCCTCAGGCCTGACGTTACTGCACTCGAAATGCTTGCATAAGTCCACGAGCCAATCGTCAGCATCAGTAGCCTCAACACAATTGCTGAAGGTCTTTGGCTGGTTAGCAAGGAACTGGTTGAGTGTAGCAAAGTGATTCTGATTGTTGCCTTGGTTCGCTTGATTGCGCTCTTGAAGAATTTGCATGATCAACTGCGTGTTTGCATTGGTAGCGGCCATCACAGCTTGCCATGCCTCCGAAGGAGGGGGAGGTGGTGGCGGATCAGGATTCGGAGTCGTGCGCGTTGGAGGAGCCATCCTGAAGAGGTTGACATCCATTAGCACATTGATAGACAAATATTGAAGCTGAATCCAACGGAATGAAATTGCAATAAATCGTCTTCACACCCGAACAAAATGAACGAATGCATTCCACTTGAAATGGTCACATATCCATAAATTGAGAAGCCACTTAGAATTTAGGTAGAGGAATAAATCAACAAGGTACGGAACAAGAACGAATACTCGGTAAGAAATCCCAATCTCAAACCAAATATCCATGGAAGAAGAGCTAGAGCTACAAGAATTCTCACCTATGAAACTCCCGAACCTTTCCGGTTATGCAATCAGGTGTTGGGGATACAGGGGAAGCATAATATCTCACCCAAATCTAGCAAATCCTACATCCAGCTGTATCCATCCTTCAACACATAACCGAGAAAAACTTCGGAGACCATCTACCTCAACCTTTGAAAATCATCTGTTATACAAGTTATGGCAATACTCCCGAACTCCCGCCCCAGTACTGGGTGGCGTCGAGGTTATCTCACCAACAACTGCATAAAAGAGATTTTCGATGTCGGCGAACTAAACTCAGGTATTCCAGAACTGCAACGATAAAATTGTGACGACAACACCTCGGAGCTCAACTCTCCGGGACACTGCCACAACCCCTAAATGACAGGAGGCACCAAGAACAATGTTCTTGTCACAAATCCATCGAAACGATTCCAAGATACCCGCGTGATCCTAAAAAAATTTAGTGAAATTTGAGAAGAGAAGAGTCAAAACTCTACGTCAGGATGCCTTACCAGAGCGAAGAAGGGACTGGGGAGTAAAAAGAATTCTTAAGCTCTCCGATATATAATTCCTAAATGACTCAAAACATTTTTCTATACTCAACAACGGCTGCTAAAAACGAACAAGCAGTGGGGGCTCCTAAGGTCGGGGAAGGCTCTGATTACCAACTTATAACGCCCTCGATGCGGCTATATCTCCTACGTGTCGAAGTACGACTTAGAGGCATAACCGCATTGAAAGCAATGTCGCAAGTTAGGCAATCTTCACAACATCCCATGTAATATAAATAAAAAAAGGGGAAGGAACATAGTTGGCTTACACTCGCCATGTCAAACAAAGTACATAAATAGCATTACATCATCCAATCACTCATGGCCCGACTACGGTGCCAAAATAAAAGACCAACCCAACATGCGACACGGTCCCGATCGCCCCAACTGGGCACCACTACTGATCATCAGGGAAAGACATGTAGTGTCAGCGTGAGTCCTCGTCGAACTCCCACTTGATCTCGAGCGCGTCATCTGGAACGGAGTCGGCAGGCCCTGCATCTGGTTTGGAAATAATCTGTGAGCCACAGGGACAAAGCAATCTCGCACCCTCGCGATCAAGACTATTTAAGCTTATAGGTAAGGCAAGGTAATATGTGGAGCTGGAGCAAGCGACTAGCATAAATGGTGGTTAACCTGTTCGCAAAAGAGAGCGAGAAGAGAAGGCAAAGCGCGAACGGATAACTAGAGAACAACCTGCGGCAAGCATTACTACAACACCGTGTTCACTTCCCGGACCCCGCCGAGAAGAGACCATCACGGTAACTCACACAGTTGATTCATTTTAATTAAGTTAATGTTCAAGTTATCTACAACCGGACATTAACAAATTCCAATCTGCCCATAACCGCGGGCACGGCTTTCGAAAGTTCAAATCCCTGCAGGGGAGTCCCAACTTAGCCCATGACAAGCTCTCACGGTCAACAAAGGATATACCTTCTCCCGAGACGTTCCGATCAGACTCGGTATCCCGGTTCTACAAGACACTTCGACAAGTTAAAACAAATCCAGCAACACCGCCCGAATGTGCTGACAAATCCCGATAGGAGCTGCACATATCTCGTTCTCAGGGCACACTCAGATGATACTAGCTACGAGTAAAACCAAACCTCAAGTTGCCCCGAGGTGGCCCCGCAGGCAGCTCAGTCGTACCAACACTCAGAGGAGCACTGGCCTAGGGGGGTTTAAATAGGATGACCCTCGTGCTCCGGAAACCCAAGGAAAAAAGAGGCTAGGTGGCAAATGGTAAAACCAAGGTTGGGCATTGCTGGAAGAGCTTTATTCAAGGCGAACTATCAAGGGGTTCACATTATCACCCAACCGCGTAAGCAACGCAAAATCCGGGAAATAACACCAATATGATGGAAACTAGGGCGGCAAGAATGGAACAAAACACTAGGCTAAAAGGCCGAGCCTTCCACCCTTTACCAAATATATAGATGCATTAATATAACAAGATAATATAATTATATCCCAACAAGTAAATAATGTTCCAACAAGGAACGGTCTCCAATCTTCACCTGCAACTAGCAACGCTATAAGAGGGGCTGAGCAAAGCGGTAACATAGCCAATCAACCGTTTGCTAGGCATGGTGGTTAGAGGTTTGACATGGCAATTTGGGAGGCATGATAAGCAAGTGGTAGGCATCGTAGCATAGGCATCGCAAAAGAGCGAGCATCTAGCAAAGCAAAGATAGAAGTGATTTCGAGGGTATGATCATCTTGCCTGCAAAGTTGTCAGAGTTGACTGGATTCTCGAAAGCAAACTCAACGGGCTCCTCGTTAGCGAACTCGTCTCCCGGCTCTACCCAAGCAAGACAAACAAGCAAAAGGAACGCAATCAACCACGTCCACAACTCAAACAACATGATGCAAACATGGGATGCTATGTGGGATGCGATATGTGATGCATATGCAAGATTTGACAAGGAATGAAAGAACCTGGCCTCAACATGGAAATCCAAGTGTGCCACTGGAAAGGTGAGGTGATTTCGCTTGGAAACGATATAAAGAACACCGAAATCGGAGACACGGTTTGGAAATGGCAAGCAATACAAATATGGCAACGGTCTGCGATAAACAGCAAGTAGCCATCTAAATGCAACAAGATGAACATGCTACAGCACCCAAACATGACAACAAAATACATGGTAGGGATCCATTCATGATGCTTAACAAAAGATGAACACTGAGCTACGCCCAATTCATCCATTAACAGGTTCAAACAAGCATGGCAAAAGTGCAATTGGTAAACAGATTTCAGACTTAGTGAAATTAACACTTGTCTGGAATTTCAGATCAGGTAGCGTACTTTGGAGCATGAAAACTAGATGCTACAGGAACTGAACATGGCAAAGCAAAGCATGGCATGGAGCTACTCAAATAGCTTAACAAAAGTCCCTTAGTGACCTTAAGCCAAAAGGGATTAAAAAATACAATTGCAAGCATGTGAACATGGCAAAAACATAATCAGATTACAGACTTAGTGAAAAACTGGAACATGCAAATCAGATATCAAGTAGGCATGTTTACGAGCTCGATGCACTCATTACAGAGCATATCATGAAAATCTAAGCATACACCCATCAAGAATACACATTATACGAGTTAGACATGGCAAGAACAATAACATAGCATGCACGGATCAACTACAACATCCTCGGCAAAATCGCTAACAAGTTGACAATCTGCCCAGATTCACGAAATAGCAAAAGTAGAGCTCGATTGACTCAAGCTAGGGTGCTCTATAATTGCAAACAAAGACATGGATGGATAGAGCACTACAGGATTAACAAATCATCCTTAGTGATCATCCTCAAAAGAGGCACGGATCACTAGAAAACAACATGAACATATGGCATATTGATAAAAACAGTCCAAGGACTATGGAATTGCTAAGTCTCTGAAATCAGCATTAACGAATGCACCACTTTGCAAGCTTGTGCTAGTCACCACACACATCACAAAAATACATGGATGGCACCTCTGGAAAGATGACAAAGCATATAACAAAACATATGTAGAGCTCAGGGGCATATCACGCACACAATAATCATGGCAAAAATGACAAATAGCTATTTGGAGCAGCAGATCTGACAATTAACTCAAATAGCACTCTTCCAACAGCATTTCGGGCATCAAGATGAACTCAAATGAAAATTATACAATGAGATGAAATGATGTGCTCTCTGAGATGAACATTTTGATATATAATATACCCAAAACGAATCTATGGATGCAAAGTTACGACATGATGAACATAGCAATAAAATTAGGGTTTCAGGCAATAGTCAACCGAGGGATAGTTTTAGATCTGAGATTCAGATCGCACGGAAAACGAGGCCGCCGGAGTACTGTAGCTGGAGGTCGCCGGAGATGGCCGGAGTCGTCGGGGGCGGCCGGATCCGTGGGAGTGGGAGGCGAAGGCGAGGTCGGCCGGCACCGGGGCGCTCGCCGGCGTCGAGGGGCGGCGTCCCCCGGCGGAAACGGCGTGGCCGGAGTGGAGGAGGCGATGGCCGGCGATGGTCTCGACGGTGATGAGCTCCGGCCGGCGCGGGCGTCGGCGCGGCGGAGGAAGAGGCCTCGGGCGGCGGCGCTCCCAGGCGCGCGGGCGGCGAACGGCGGGAGGAGGCGGCTGGGCCGCGGGGGCCCCGCACGGGCTTGGCGGGCCGGCGGCGGGAGGCGGTGGCTGGGGCCACGTGGCGCGCGCGGGTTGGTGCGGAGGCGGCGGCGGACGCGTCCGGCGCCGTCCGGACGTGTCCGGTGGCGGCGGAGATGATCTTTTAGGGTTTCGGACGAGGGGAACCGCGAATTTCGGAAGGGTGGTGTATTTATAGGCATAGAGGGAGCTAGGAGTGTCCAAATGAGGTGCGGTTTTCGGCCACGCGATCGTGATCGAATGCTCTAGATGATGGAGAGAGTTTTGGTGGGTTTTGGGCCAAATTGGAAGGGTGTTGGGCTGCAACACACACGAGGCCTTTTCTAGTCCTCGGTTAAACGTTGGAGCATCAAACGAAGTCCAAATGGTACGAAACTTGACAAGCGGTATACCGGTAGTAAACCAAGGCCGCTTGACAAGTCTCGGTCCAATCCAGAAATGTTAAACCCCCACACATGAAAGAAAGGTAGAAATGACCACCGGAGGAGAACGGAGCGCCGGAATGCAAAACGGACAACGGGGAAAATGCTCGGATGCATGAGATGAACACGTATACAAATGCAATGCACATGATGACATGATATGAGATGCATGATAACGATAACAACACACGGAGACAAAAACCCGAACCCGAGAAAATAAAATAACTTAACGCCGGAAACGGCAAGAGTTGGATTACATATTAGGTAAAACATATCCAGGGTGTTACAAGCCGTATGTATGTTTCTAGTCTGCTTCTCTTCTCTCTATTCTTCTCTCTCCTCCAGCTAGACACAAATTTAATGTGACATTTCTTATAGTCTGTCTACAACATTTTATTATACTTGCTCTAAGTCAGAACAGAGTAGTAGCTAATGCGGCTTCCCAGAATTTGATACATGCATGCGTGTGTACGGGTAGGCGACGATGCAAGTTGCCGTAACATATCACAGCTATCTTTATTAATTTAAAATATAGTTACATTGATGATGGTTTTCGAGATTAAACAAAAGGAATCTAAAGGATTCATCGACTCAATTACAAAAACTTCTTTGCTCGTAGAAATCTCAGGACATATGCCGTCTCATTTCTTCTTCTTCAATGTATGAATTGGACCTTTCCGATCTTCAAGCCAACTTAATAATATACTAACGATGCAAGTTACTCATGGTAGTGTATATTGAACTTAGTTTGTATTTTGAATTGTTGTTCCCTATGAAATATAGTGGAACTCGGCTCCCTTTAGAGAGGCGTGTGAAAATATATCTATGATCATACTATTATCACTTCATCACGAGTGTACCCTTTTGAGCACTTACTTTGGTATTTCAGTATAGTAAGTTCGTAGTACTACTACGTGATGAGAAACGAGAATTAGGCAACCCCCTAGCAAAGCTAGGCATGTGCATGTATGCTCTCTCAGATCCCAAGAAGATCTTGCTGCTGCTAGCTGCAATGCAAAGAGTATAACTTAATTTGCATTCGTTGTTTCAGATCCCTATGGTAGCTAGCTAGGACAATAGAATATTTTACCAATACTCCCTCCATCCGGGTTTATTATGTCCTTCCTATTTTAGGTTAAAATTTGACCTATAAATTGAATACCTACATGCCACAAAAGTTATATGTCGGAAACGTCATGGAATAGAAATCTAACGGTATATATTTTTTATAATATATACGTTATACTATTTTTTAGGGTAATATATGTTATACTACATTAGCCGTATAGATGATCACAATCTGGCTTAAAATTCAAGGGCGGGGGGGGGGGAGGGGTAATAAACCCGAGCGGAGTTTGTACTACTGATGTACTGCTATGATGTGCTTGTATCAGCACTTCTTTTCCGATTTTCCTCAAGGGACTTGCAGCACCCGTAGTAACAGTAATGGTTTGATCAAGAGAAGGCTAGAGGATTTCTTCTACGTACTCTCGCCGTCTCACGTCAAGATCCCTGGCCACGTACAGAGGTAGAGATCTGATAGATCCTCTGTGATCGGGTAGGCTAGATCAATCGATAATTTACCTTCTCCTTCTGCTCGACGAGCAGAACCAGCAGCCATGGTGTTGTTGTGGCGGCGTGATTACAGTGATATGGCGAGGTGGTGGCGGTGCTTCCCGTCAGCACTGCACTAACCCTAGATCGATAGGGGGTGTAGGTGGGGGTGTACGGCGTCGTGACGAACCTCGTGATGCGAGCCGCCGGCCCCCACCTCTTTATATAGTGCAGGTGACAGGGGGCCGTCAACCATAGTGGGTTGAGCGCCCCCGATCAGGGCGCGGATCTTAGGGCCCGGTGGGCCGTTGGGCCCACACGGTGGAGATCATCGTAACATTCTCCTCCTTGATCTTAACTTTTACTTTTGACCTTATACTTTTACTTTACTCATTTCATAACAGATCAATACATAGAACATGTTTCATCGTCACAGCTCAATTGCCGATAGAATCAGACAGCCACAACGTACCTCTCTGTTTTAAAACAAATTCTTTAACCTTGGGCCCTTTTATTGTCCTGAAATTTTAAACTATACCATAAAACCCATGTCGATTGTGTGTTATCCGAACACACTGGGCGGTAAGCCTTTAATAAGCAGATCTGCAAACACTTGTCTGTTGCTTTTATGCTTCAAGCATTCCTACATAATTCCGGACTTTTTCCTTTACAACGGATAACTCTGTGTCAGTGTGTTTTGCATCAACACTTGACTCGTTGTCATAGGAGCGGAAGACTTAAAATAGTTATCGCTGTTGTCAACCATTATCAACTTCGGGTACATGTCTTCATAACCATTTTGCCTGTCCCTCAGCCTCATATCAAGCTATAACATATCTTTGCATCACATTGATGATAATCGTTTCATTCTTTGGAGTTTTTCCATACAAAAACCTCCAAGTATGAAAGTTAGCGACAATTGTGGATTTCGCTATCCATTTCACAAGTCATGTCTTTGTACTCGCAATATTTTGAGAGCACTTATTTCTTTCAGCTTGAGGCCGATATCTTTGACTCCATTCTAGTTATCCATATATGGACTGGACATTGCCAAAACAATCCGGATATGTGAACTGTGTCAGGGTAATGTATTGAGCTTCCAACAACTGAAGCATATGGTACCATATCTGTTTTCAATCTTTTCTCATCAACTTTTGGAACACCATAGTTTCCAGTTCTATTACCCTTGACTATAAGAACAGGGGTAGGTTTTCTCGCATGCATACTTTAGAGACCTTTCTTAGCATGTCCATTCGACATCCCTAATACCCCTTTTATTATTTTCTTGGTGAATCTCGATAATTATAACGAGAGACACTCTACCGAGAACATTCTTTTGAACTTTGAGGACAAGAACTTCTTTTCTCCTCCTGCAGTAGATTGACATGACCACTAGCAAGTAGGACACCATCCACATGCACAGGATTAGGAAATGAATTTCTCATTCTATAACTTTGCATGAGTACAATTGTCCTCTCATTTTCTTTAACCCAAAACAACATTTGATTGCTTTAGTCCATAAAAGACTTCTTCAGGCAGTATCCCCTGTGTTCTTTACTTTCATCTGATGTAACTCGGATCATAATATCTTTCATCTGATGTAACTCAGATCATGATGTGCTACCAACACTCATTGTAATCTATTTAGTGCAAAACACGCAAAAACCTTTCGATTTAAGTCGTGTTTTACACCTTTAAATATTTCCTTTGGAGTCATATTGACCTTGTAGACCCTTTACAGCCTACTGTTTATACTCCATTGAAAATTACTTATGAGTCCCAAACATCATTGGGATTCACCAATTTTATTTCATCTCACAAGTCTCTTATCATTTAGATAAGCAGACACTTCTCAAAGCTCGAATGAGCACTTTAAATGAGGTGGGATCAACCTCCATTTGAATTTCACTAACATAGACTTTATAGTAATCAGAAGTATCTGATTTTTCTCATTCCTTGAGACCATCTGTGTCTCAGGTACTGGCACTTCTTTCATATGGGGTTGTTGTTGTTCTGTCATTGCCAAGAGGCAAATTAATTGTATAGTCTTTCATTTCCAAGAGGCAATGGGTTTTATAGGGACCTTTGTCACAAGATCCATGTTTACTCATTCCTCCTTTATAGGGATAACAACAGGTGTTGTATAGGTCATACAACATGCTCCCCCAGATTACTCCATCTTCACTAAAAATAGCGTATCTTTAAACTTTATTATTTTGGTTTATTCTGTTAAAACTTTCTTCCTTATGGCACTTTAAGCGTTGTCGTAGTATTCCTTAGTCTGTTTTCGGAACTGTAAAAGATCCAGGAATACAACTATTTCTTTTCTTTAGGGGTATTAATATGACCGTCGTACTCCCCCAGACGATCACATTCTTCATTAATGGATATCTCATATTTCTTTCTCCCCCTTGAAATGTGGCAAGAACTTTTCTGCCACAATTTCGAAAAACCATTCACAACTCTTGTGAATTGAGGAAACTTTGAGTATCTACTTCATTTACCTGATTACTTCATATGTAATGAAGTTATCTGTTAACTGGTATGGGAGTACTTTTTCCTTATTCCTCATTCCATTTCGGAAACTCAAAAGAGTTCTTTATCATTAGTACTTTTGCAAGTCACACTTGCATATCGTTCTTATCTTTAGGTTCGTCTGTAACTTTTATTCTCTTTGGATTTATTGAGTGCTTAATGACCATTACACATAAGGTGTACAATCGATACTAGGAAAGCATAATAGCTACTCCATACTTTTCTTCCAGAGTGGGACACATTAAACGCACATGAGTCATCATATCTTTCAAGATAAGTCCTTTGCCTACATTTCTCCTGCCATACAGGATTTTTGACATAATACTATGTCAACTTTACCCAGTTACGCAGGTATTTTTCCAGACTTTTCCTGCCATGCGGGTTTTATCATAATCCTCTTTTCCCGCTATGCGGGTAATTCCCTGTAAGGAACATAATTGCTAGAATTGGCTCTTTTGACTGCATACGCAATCATCAAATTCAGAAATAAATTCGAACGCTCTTTGACACACATGCTTAATCCGACGTTGGTTAAACATGCATGTTGCTTGTCTCATCTCAAATCATGTTGACTGAAAAAACTTCTTCATATAGAATACATGAAAGCCATTCGTCAACCAAGACTCTCAATGATTTATCTCTTTTCTTTTGAAGCCATTCTTTGGAGAGAACATATTCTCTCATGTTATGACCTTTCTTGGTCATCTTTCGGGTCACAAGTACCCAGACATTCGCTTTCACGAATGAAAGCATGGAAAACTTTTAGTCTGAGAAAACTTAGCCAATAATCAACAATAATGAGCATAAAAAATAACCCTATGTTGGTCTGGTTAAAAAAATATGCACATTAAACTTTTTAAAACTTTCTTTTTATATTCTAAATCATCGTTGTGGCAGAATTAGAATAAAACACCATCCTTCTACATTAATTCCATATCACCGTTGGGCGGAAATGAAAATAATGCATATAACTCATAAACAATGTGATGATAGTATTTCTATTAAACAACTTTGCTAAGAAATAATCATCATCATCAACTTTATTGCAACGGGAACAAGAAAAATATACATTTCTCTAGCTCAAGAGCATTTCTTGATCTTTATCTGTTCTCTGAAAATTGATTACTTTGATACAAAAATTATCAGAGATTTAAGATTTGAACATAAGACTCATAGAATTATAGTACTGTTATCATCAACGTTGGTTAGAAAATAACAATACCATATTTTAACTTCAAAACAAATATCTTTCTTTTATCATAGGGAAACTATCTGCATCTTATTTCACCCACAAGGGGAAAAACATTGCTAAGAACAATTCTTCCAATTAAATTTTCCCGTTGGTTCCAATTTAACTGGAGGATAAAACTTTTACTTTGCAGCGAAAACTTTATAATATTCTATTCAGAAACAATTCCGTACTCTTTTACTCTCTCTAAGCAATTTTAACCGGTTGGTTCAAAATGCATTAGAGAAGCAACAATTTAATCTTTTACTTTAGTTCTATTCACTTTTAAAAGAGCACTTTTATTTTCAATAATAAAACATGATCATGTTATTAGCAAAGTTGGTCATAAAAATAACATAATCATTTCATTTCAATAATTACTTTAATATGATCTTTAAATATAATTCTATCTAAACTTTTATTTTCTTTGTAAATAGCACTATTAATTATTTACGCAGCGGAAAAACATGAATAAAAATCCATGAACTCTTTATTCTTTACAGAAACTTTTCTGTTTACTTTTCGGTTCTAAACTGGACTAAAACTATTAAAACGAAATAAAACGTCAGCTCCAGCCGGCTTTGGCCTGGCGCGGGAGGCCCGCAGCGGCCCACGGCCTGCGCCCCCGCGTGCTCGCGCGAGCCGAGCCTGGCCTCGGCCTTGGTCGCTGGCCTTGGCCCAGCGCAACCTCCTCTTTTGGCCCAAAAGGCCTGCTGCCGCCCGCCCTACTCTCTCCTGGCCGTTGGATGAGATCTGACGGTCCAGCGCGCCTGTAGCCCGAGCAAAACGGTGCCCAGCGCCTGCGGGGGAAAACCTAATCCATTCTCCCCCCGCGCGCCGCTCTTCTCTTGCTCTGAGCCGTGGCGCTCGACGCCGGCCGGTCGGTCACCGCGCTGCGCCGGTCGCCGGCGACGGCAGCGAAAAGCCACCGCGCGCCACCGCGCCGCGCTTCGCCTTCCTTCCTTTCCTGCAAAAGAGAGACAGGGTCGGATTTGTGCCCTCCTCTTCTCACCTTCAAGCCCGCCTTTGTTTCTCTCTGTGATGCAGCGGGGTTGGGGCTCCGCCGGCCGCCGGCGGTGACGGCGCACCGCCGCGCTGCGCGAGCACCCTTTCCCCTTCCCCTTCTTTTCTTTCTCCTTCCACCTACAGCTCCCACACGAGAGAGACAGGCGGCTGCGCCCCCTCTCACCCCCTGTTTTTTTTTTGTGGTCGTCGGCGTCGGAGCAGCCGGTGGTTTCGCCGTTGCCATTCCCTTCGCCGGCTACGCGTTCCCCTCTGTGGTGAGCGCGCCGCCGTCGAACGGATCGGCCGCGGTACACTTTGCCCCATTCAGGGGTTGGTTCTTCGTCCCTGCACCTCGGCTTGCCGATGCGTGCGGGGATCAAGAGGAACAGGCGCGGCCGGAGTGGCGGCGCTACTTTTTCCGTTGAGGATTCATTATTTGCCCTTCTAGGGTTCTTTTGGGGAGGGATCTTTTTTCTTTCTCTGTTTATACTTTGCACCGAAAATCATAGCCTAGCATGGACTGATACCATTGATAGATCCTCTGTGATCGGGTAGGCTAGATCAATCGGTAATTTACCTTCTCCTTCTGCTCGACGAGCAGAACCAGCAGCCATGGTGTTGTTGTGGCGGCGTGATTGCAGTGATATGGCGAGGTGGTGGCGGTGCTTCCCGTCAGCACTACACTAACCCTAGATCGGTAGGGGGTGTAAGTGGGGGTGTACGGCGTCGTGACGAACCTCGTGATGCGAGCCGTCGGCCCCCACCTCTTTATATAGTGCAGGTGACAGGGGCCCGTCAACCATAGTGGGTTGAACGCCCCCGATCAGGACGCCGATCTAAGGGCCCGGTGGGCCGTTGGGCTCACACGATGGAGATCTTTATATAGTGCAGGTGATAAGGGCCCGTCAACCATAGTAGGTTGAGCGCCCCCGATCAGGACGCAGATCTAAGGGCCCGGTGGGTCGTTGGGCCCACACGGTGGAGATCATCCTAACAAGATCATCCTGCATTCATGCAGTACATAGAAGGAACTGAGGACATGTGCAGTCACTGGTGCACACTACTTGCGTGCACGTTTTGTCCCTTGAAATGAGCTCACGAGGGCTAAACTTCTCAAGTGAAGCAATCAATTAACTAATCCTGTACAAAGTTCTCAAGCGTACGTGTGATCTGTCCCGCCGCAATTAACTTCCAAGTACGTGCTGCTGGCTCTTTGTTTCAAAAGTACATGTGCACGAGCCTAATGTGTAGATCGTTCATCATGGCAATTACTGGATGACATTATACCACGAGGACAGTGTAGTTAATTCCTTCTGATATGGTTCAACTTGTTTACGGGATAGTACACAAGGGACCGACTAGTACAGTAGTTGATTCTGCAGGAAGTTGGATCTGCATCCAAGTATCCAACAATTCTTTTTACGTTAACATGAAACTGCATCCTCCCGGCAAAAAAAAAACATGAAACTGCATCCTCATATATGTTAATGATCAAAATTACACACATACATTTTGCACAAAGAGTTCATATATATTAATGATATGTTAAAAAATGCTAATGCATATTCTACTTCATTCAATGAAGTCGACTTCATTGTGAGATGAGAAAAACCAATTATGTCCTAGTTCCACTATGCCTAGTACTCCCTCCGGATGGGAATGTTTGGTCTGCCACAAGAATTTACCTAGCAAAACGTTATATAGTATGTCATGAAAAATATATGTTTATAAACTTCATTCTAGGATGATCTAAAAATATTTTTTATGACATACACCTCATTTTCCACTAATCAAACCAAGATCCATGCTTGACTTATATTCTCATCGGGAAGGAGAAGTATAGATTGAAATTTCGGTAAAGCTCGATCATCTCAAATTGCACCGTAGTCAACCTAAAAACCACACTTCATTGTAGCAGCCTCAAATTGCATAAGTATATTTTCTTTAAAAAAAAGCATACTCCGTCCGGTTATTTTTACTCCGCGTATTAGATTTACATTGCAAACTTTGAGCAAATTTATATTAAAAAACATCAACATCTACAATACCATACATATATATGTATATAGGGAAAATACATCCTACCACTAGGTGGTAGTTACCTCTGCTCCCGTTGCCGTCAGATCTAGTCTCGAAGTGGGTATTAATTAACGGGTTTGGACTGTGAAGCTAGTTGGTTGTTTTTCTTTTTTGAAATTAGATTTACTAGTCGTTCCTATTTTTTGTGGCCATCGGGTGCCGATGTAAAACTACCTCCGATATAGAGAGCCCTTCTCAAAAAGCAGTCGTCAACACCATGTTCGATAGGAGATGAGGAGACGTAGGTATTAATGTTAATTCTTGTTGTTTTTCATCCTATCCCACACGTACGCATACATGATTGATCAACCACTGATATGATCTCTCATATTGTAGGTTTGAGCCTCTGTTATGTTGCTTCTACTTGATCGATTCTCCGGCGACATGGACAAAGTACGTGGCCGTCGGCGGCCTAGATCTGAACTGCCAACACGACGCGATGACGACGTTCTACTCCAAGCTCCCTGTTCACGGTATATCGTTTAGATATTTTGCAAGATCTACATCTCTAGATTGTGCTCTGCAGCATCGGCTGGCTGTGCGTCGTCTTCATACTCTCCGACGCCACCGTAAGCTTGAGGAAGATTGGTGCCCAAAACCCTCCGTGAAATTCTCCTTTTCTTGTTGAGTGGATGAAGATCTTGCCGGTGGCTTCAATTGAATAGACACAATCCGGAGGAGGTTCTTCACGGAGATCCTTTTTTCGCGTAGATATGAATGCTAGCACGGCTATGTTCCATGGCTGAAATCATGTATGCATGCAAGATGTACCCACTAGACCGTGTAATGCCTATCAGATGCATGATCAACTGGAAGTATAACATGTACTTTATACTCGTTGGCTGCTACATACTACATACTTTATACTAGCGTTTTGTACTCGCCGGGGGCGGCACACGATCGATATACTACATACTCTCGTTTTATATATCATATAATCCATATTTTTTTACTTGCTTAATAGATACATACTCCCTCCGTTCCAAAATAGATGACCCAACTTTGTACTAAAGTTAGTATAAAGTTGAGTCATCTATTTTGGAATAGAGGGAGTACTTCATACTCCATACTACGGGAACATAGCGTGGACGCCCACGACCTATTGATTCGTCCCTGGTATGGTAGCGACATATGATCAGTAACAAGAATGGGCAACTGCTTCACTCGGCGGCGAAGGCGGTGATGAAAGGTTGTGCCTAGCCCTACGTGCAACTTCTCCGGCAAGGTGGCAGGCCCAACGATGAACAGATGCGCGTAGACGGCTGCTCCAGCACGGTGCACGCCAGGAACGAAGATGGACAGTATCAGGATGGCTGCACGCATCTGCCATCTGCTCCAACATAGCAGATAGCGGCAACAATTTTCTATACATACACCTGCTATGACTTCACGGGCAGCTTGTCATCGGCGTCCATGGGCTGCCTTCTTGCTTTCCTATAAGGCACAGGGACATCTTCTTCCTAACGGTGGACTGGTCGTCACGCTCGGGACAGAAGCTAGTGAGCTGCATGCACAAAATCATAGATCAATGTTAGCTACTCCCTATGATATGCATGTGTGACATCACATCTGCATCATGTACGTACACGTCATGTGTACTTCTTAAGTAATGATGAAATGCATCAGCTAGATGTACGTACATACAGTATTGTTAATTATGTTCACAATATTCATTGTATGTGTATACTACTCCATACTCCTTGCGTATATATATTTCATACTACTACCACTCCTTTTTTAGGATACTACCACTCCTTTTATGGAGTAGTACGAAATATATATACGCATACTATTTTTATTTATTTGAGAGGATATACTCCATACCCTATATACTACATACTCAGTTCCTTAAAAAAAATAGCGCATACTCATTTTGTAGAAACTATATACTCATACTATTTTTTTATTTGGAAGGATATACTCAATACTCTACATACTATATACTTGGTTCCCCAACAAAAAAAACATACTACATACTCATTTTCTATAAACAATATACTCATACTCTTTTCTTATTTGAGAAGATATACACCAAACTCTACATACTAAATATTCGGTTCCTAAAAAGAATACTACATACTCATTTTTTATAAACTACTCCATACTCTTATTTTATTTGAGAGGATATACTCCATACTCTGCATGCCTTTTATAGGAATGTCCCTACTCTGCATGCTCAATGTGCATGAATAATGCGTACTTGATGTATAAGCTACGAACCTATTATCCATCCAACCGGCCGGGTGATTAGGCGAAAGATTATAAGGTTGTTGACGGGAGGTGCGCTACTACCTGACTAATTAATTACTATTTTTAGGATAAGTACCTTCCCACCTAAAAAGCAGGGATTGCTTTCTTCAACTTCAAATTACTACGGCAGCTAGCGGGTTAGAGGGTTCTGCCCACAACCGATACCTGGCGCACCCGGTTGCCTTGACTTTGAACAAAACTTATATGCAAATTAAAAAGGACCAGAGGGAGTACATTTTACGGGAAGTGCAAAAACTCCATTGCTCATGTAGTAAGGGCTTACAACCAACAACCACATATTCAAATATGTTATGTACACTTCTATCCCTGCAAAAAGAAGACTCCACTTTTAGTTGGTTTTTCTCTTACAATCGTGGTCGAACGATTTTTAAGATGAGAATAACAACGAGCTGCATTTAGCAGTAACGCAAATCTAGACATGGCGCTTCATTCGTTCTCATTTTGCTATCTATAAATAGCTTGGAAGTTTGGTAGAACTCAATCATCCCAAATTACGTCTCTTTTCCCCTCCAATGATGCTCATTTTTTTTTAATTCATCTAGTATAGTTTTTCTTTACCCCAAAAAAAGTATAGTTTTTCTTTATCAGATTACAATCTACCTTAATAAATACCTCAAATTCCACACGACTCAGTAGAGTCTGGTGCAACAATTTTAGCACTAGCAAATTATGCAACTTTTTTCACATTTGCCGGCAGATTGTGCTCGTCTCCCAATGAAGAAAACCATGGACGGAGATGAGGGCGCTTGGATCTGGAATCCTGTAATATGGTTGATGTGGCCAGCCCAACAACTGTCGTCTGATCAACAGAGATTCCGGCCACGCGCATGTGCATGCATATCAGCATCCGTGTGCACGTGAAAGGTGACGTTACGTGACGACCACGCGCGCAGCCACCGCCGCTGCGGCCGGCCACCTTGTGCCAGCACCGACCGCTGCCTTCCACTGAATAGCTAGCAGGGGGGCGACTCACCTGGGCATCCTCACAAAACTACTTACATAAACCTTATTTTTTCTCGAGCATGGTGCTACGTCAAATCAAAGACTCGACTAAACAGTTGCCGGGTCATCCACGCTTTCCATATCTAAATGCACACTACTATGCAAAGAAGATTTGATTGGGATTCAGTGTTCAGTGCAGCCTGGAGTAATTAAGCATAATCTCGCGACGCTATTATATCGACTGTTGACTCTTGAGTGGTAGTTTATTTATTTATTTTTGAAACGCGGTTGCCTGATTCATTGAAAAAGGTCAAAGAGAGTTGCCCAGTTGATTAATGAAAACCGTCACAACACGCCCGCAAAAACAAGGCACACAGGGCGGTCTGACAACCCACACAAGAACACACACGCCGCCGAGGAGAAAATCGCCATCAAGGTTGCAACCCAGTGTCATCGTCATCACACCTCCGCGAGAGCGACTCCGAGTCCACCATCAACGACCACCGATGTAGCCCGCGCCGCAAACAAGCGCCGAGGCCTGCGCCGGTCGATGCCAAACAGTCCACCACACGCGCCAACGACCAGGCAGCTCCGACTCTGCCGACGAGCATTGCAGAGGAAAAGCGTTGGGCCTGCGCCGAGCCGGCATCGAGACCGACCACCCGTCCCGTATCATCATCTCCGCGGAAGCACCTCCTCTACAGCTTCGACTTCAGGAAGACAAATGAGGCCCGGCAACCCCTCGAACACGCCGGATGAGACCGACTACCAAAGCTCAGCAGCCGCCCAACTCGGCTCGAAGCCGGCCAACTCTTGAGTGGTAGTGGTGCAGTGTCATTTGGAGCTGATGAAATCCAGCAACATTTGTGGCGGCAAATTAGCTTGGCCCCATTGTTTGTTTAATTTAATTAGCTGGTCCTCATGCTCACTGCTCCAGCGACAAATCGAACGGGCCATATTAAACGAACCATGAATATATGCATGCGTTTACTCCCTGAGATTGACCAACATAAGCAAGCGGATCAAGGTGACAGTGAAAATTTTCTGTCGGTAAGCACGCAAACCATGCCGTCAGTTCATCAGGTACGTGTTTCAGCCTTTCAGGTGGGTGAGAAGTGTGGACCTTAAAGGTAGCACTCCACGAAGGTATGCATGAAACCATGGTTAGATGCATGTTTGGGATCACATGCACTCTTGCATCTTTTGGGGCTTTCTACTATTTTGTTTTGCGTGTACTTTGGATTTGGGATCATCGGGATCCGAGCACTCTCTTGTCTATGTTGACTAGATGCGCCATGGTCATTTTTTGGGGGCTGGGTGAGGTACTGCCTCCTTTCCGGTTTAGAAGGCTCAATTCAAAATTCTCACCAACCAAGATAGATGGTGAATGGTGAAATACTTTTTGTAGTTTGCAAAAGCACCCAATTAATGCTCTTGTTTTTCTCAAAAAAGTACGTTTATCAATGCATTAATTGCAATACATGCATGCATAAATTACATGCATTGGTCAATTTTCTCTTAGTACTTGCATGCAATGATTTAATGCACCTTGAAATCTGAACATGTGATGAAAAACAACCAAATTGAGCCTTATGAAATGAAAAACTAAAATTTTGAGATAAGCCCTATAAACCGAAAAAGAGGGAGTAACAGCCTAGCAGATGTGACAATGGTGTTAGTAACGAACCAGTATACAAATTTATCAGTGCAGCGATAGGCCTTGGTTTCATGATTAATTCATTTTAGTTGCATCAGTGGATAACTGGAGGAGGAGCCACTTATTATTCTGCAACCGACACAACACTCTCTCATGCATGGCAGCATGGATACGAAATTCCAGCGAAAGGCCAAAGCGGCTGGAGTAGGGCGGCAACATGTGCCATCGATGCCTAGTGCAAAGTTGTTCTGCTCCCATGTTCGATTTCAAGCGCGCGTGCATCCCAACACCATATACGTGCGTGGAGCCTCCATACTTGGTCGCTTTTGACAAAGGAAAGACAAAAAAAAGGCGACAGAGAAAAGAATTAGCCCATACATACGTGCAAAGACATATACGTATTTTACCAACTTTTTCGTGCGGCCATCGACCACTTGGTTTTGGATAGTAGTTTCTCCCTGATAAAGATACCGTCCATATTTGTACATATGGTATGCTTTTGTCATTTTGCTACACGTCGAGAGCAACGTCTACGTCTGTCCCCGCGACGTTCTTGGCTCCATCCCAAAGACGTCTGTTACGGTTTGTATATATGGGACGGCTTGTCAACTTTGCATCGTGTGGTCCGTTGTGAGCGGTCGAGACGCTGGCGTGGCCACACAACGACAGTTGAACTCGACACGCACAAGCAAAGTACGTGTGCACACAGGCATACACATACATAATCACATCATGCAATTTTAAACCTATCTCGATGCATGGGATCGTGCCGTCGCCAACCCTAGCTAGCTTTTTGCATGCATGCATGAATGATGTGTCCGTGAACCAACTGCTCATACATGCACGTCACCGCTTATAACTAGGTAGTACTCCTCCGTCCGGAAATACTTGTCCTCGAAATGGATAAAATGAATGTATTTATAATTAAAATAAGTCCAGATACAATCATTTGGAGGACAAGTATTTTCGGATGGAGGGAGTAGTACGTGATAAGCTCGCTCGTGATATTATTACTGCACCACTTAGCTAGGCACTGTACACCGTGCTGCTACGGCTATCTCGGCCTGTGACGGTAGTTTTTTTTTTTTGAGATAGCTTACCAGGCTTGCTGCCTGGTGACAGTAGTTATGCAACTCGCACGGCAGAACCATTATGTGTAGCTATATATGATTATGTAATCATGCGACTCGCACGGCAGAACCATTACGTGTAGCTATATATGTGTACATGCAATGTTGTGCAGGCAGTATATGTGGGCGTACGCACCCACGAGTTCCCGACGCAGAAGGCGACAAATCGAAGTGCACGGTTGCACCATGTGCGCTGTGGCGGAGCTATATAGGAAGAGAATTCTTGATGGCCAGTTGCGTTGCAGTACGAGGACATTGTTGCACCCAAGAAAAACACATACACGAAACATTATTTGTTGAGGGCAGCAAGTCTGGAGAGCCCGGCAAATATTTGAAAGCTCTTCGAAAAAAATTAGTTGGAATTATTGCATTTTATTCAGGGAGTGAAGTGCATCATAGGTTCTCAAACTATTTCAGAGGTGTCACATATGTCCTCAAACTATGAAAATCGCATCCAAATCCTCATAGTGCAATATGTGTGCCATCCTGGTCCTCAAACTATTTCAAAGATGTCACATAGGTCCTTAAACTATTTCAGAGGTGTCATATATATACACACTCATTACACTTCAAGAATTTTTGAGGACCTAGATGACACTTTTCTTAGTTTGAGAACCTACATAACACCTTCAAAATAGTTCGAGGACCTAGGATGCACTTCACTCTTATTCAAATCCCAGGAATCTCCCAAGCTACCACAGAGTCGAGACACTCTGGTGGAATATGGAGCAAAGTTTTACAAAGTTTCTTGGTGCAATCTTCCCTAGCCATTACATACACTGCACTATTCGCAGCAACACACCCAGCTTATCTTAAACTCATCGAGAAAAGCTCTTCTCCTCACGTCGGCGCCGCCGCCGGTCCACCCCATCTTTGATGGCCTCTAGGCCATGGAGGTGCGGAGGATCTCGGCCCCCCGCCGGCGGGAGGGGGGCCATTCTCGTTCTTGTTAGATTCGGCGTCTTGGTTGGGGCTATGTTGCGTCCGCGATGTCCCTTAGTAGAAATAATGTATCCCATGTTTTATCCCCGTCCCGATGATGTGTCTAGCATCATCGGAAGGCGTGTGGAAATTTGTCTCCGTCGGATCTCACGGGATTCGGTTGGTGCTGGTCTTTGATTGATCTGTTTGGATCCAGTCTTCGTTTGGGTGTTTACTGGTTTGATCCTTCTGATTTACGACTTTTTTCATCGTTGTTGGTTGCTACTCTGTTGCGTTGGTCCTATGGGGTCTTAGCACGACGACTTCCCGACTGTCTACTACAATAAGGTTTGCCCGGCTCCGGTAAGGGAGGGACGATGACGGCGGTGCGCCTTCGGCTCGCTCCAGTGCTTGTAGTCATCGCTAGGTGGTCCAGGAACATGATTGTAATTTTTATTACCTCTGTTGTTCTTTGTACTGTCATGATTGAAGAAGAATGGATTAGAAGTTTCTCGCAAAAAAAAAACTCATCGAGAGTTTGAAGTAGTGTTTTGATCTCCTGAACCATATGCCGGTATGTGGACAGATCCTTAGCATGATCATCTTTATTTGTTGAGAGCGGCATCACTATGACAATTCTATGCGGACCAAAAAAATAAAATCGCATTAAGCTACTACCACTAGAAAGCAGAGTTGACGAGCCATGTTTTCTACCGTGATGCAGGCATGCAGCTGGGGCACTAAGACACACTGGAGATGAGTCTTTCAGGTTTGTATGTTTCTGTTCAAGCATAAGGTTACTCGTTTCATTTCGTCTACCGAAAAAAGCTTGCTAATCAACTTGCAAAAAAAAAAAACTTGTTTTTTTAACTAAAAAAAAAGCTTGCTAGTCATTTTAGAATCAGTTAGGTATCTGGTCACATCCACTCTTCAAATATAAGTGCCAGTTTCGTGATTTTTTCCCTAGCATTGTTGGCAAAGCACTTCCAGTTTACCTGTTTATTCCACCTAACAATATGCATCTGCCGACCTCGATATCACCCATTTAAACTCCCCATGTATTGCGAGACCTCGGAAATGGCCACATTTGTATCAGTAGGTGCGGATTTTCTTCTAATACATCCAAATTGACCTATCTTCAACCACCGAAAATCTAGGTGTTCTTGCCATGGAAGCATCCCCCTTTGGTACTTTGACTTCAGTCTTCAGGAATGCCCACCAGAGACAACCAGCGTGTCCATGCTGTAAAGGAAACCTCATCATCCTTCTTTTTTTATTTTTATTTTTGTGGTGGGAGAAAACATCTTCTGCTAGTGCATGTTTCTTTCTCATTTCTCCATTTCTTGTCCAGACTATAGATACTAACATATTCAGCAAATTTGCTAGTGAATTTTGCAGTGACTTCACGAAGACTGCGTGTAGGCTGACCATACTAACGGACACGAGCGGCGATAGGCTACTGAGCTAGGAGGAAGGAAGCCCTTTTGCCACTTGTACGTATGGCTGGAAGGAGCGCAGCGCAGCAGGGTGGCGATTATCAGAGAGCATAGATAGCATGGAGTCGAACGATTGTTTGTGTAATCCATGAGCATAGATACTAGAATAGGAGCTCAGTTCAAACTCCAAAGGCGAATCGCGACGTTTTACTCCGATTGGACAGCTCCCAGAATGAGACCGATTGTTTTTGTAATCCATGTGAACAGATTTCTTTTTTTTCCGTTGTTTTGGCTACCACTCATGAATGATATGAATCCATGGCGATTCCTCGCTGCAAATCATGGGAAGAATGAATGTCTGAATCTTTTTTTCTTCTGCCAAAACATGCGTGTGGTTCGTCAGTGTCGGAACCAAACACAAAGACATAGACATATATGCTGTTGTTCTATATGTTGAGCTGGATCCACGGCGAGGGAGTGGTGGCGGACTGGTGGTGGGAGATGAGGACTTGCCACAGCCATGGGACGAGGGGAGATGGGTGCTGGCCACGGGCTGAGCGTGATGTGAGAGCGTAGTGTCCCCGTCCGTGTCTGTCTGTGTCGTGGCGATCTGGGGGGATGGCAAAGCATGCAAGCGAACAAAGGGGCCTGTGGTCGATGGATCGCGACGTTTGTTGCTACTGCTGTGCTGCTACCAGCATCGGTCCCTTTCCATTGCGACCGCGCTTTCCTAACAGAACATGTGTGTAGGCTGACCTGCGGGGCCTGGGCCTGTGCCGGGCATTGTCATATCTTGTTCCTTGGTTGCTGTCCAAAGTCATTTTTATCTTGAAAAGGGCTAGGGCGTGAAGTGTGAAACCCCTCAATTTTCACCTCTCTCGAGTCGCCTCCTCATCCGTGCATCTCTTTTTTGATCAGTGTGGTGTCGATCTTCTTTGCTCTTTTGTTCTCTGACACATCTCCATCCACCGCAACCCTTTCCCACCCTTGCCGTGTCGATTAGACCAACCATCCAAGGCCGGGGGGTGCCGGTAGCCCGGTACTACCTGTCCGACCGTCGATGAGCATTTTCAAGTTACCGACATCCAAACAGTTCCTTCCTCCCGTTTTTTCCCGACCACTCTCCCCGATTCCTCGCCCCCTTTCTATCCCCATATATAGCCATGAAGCTAAAAATATGGATGAAACCCTTGGCTTATACTAGATAATGACATTTCACATGTGCAGTATACACATCGATGTCTTCACGTAACCACTCTATAGTTACCTTTCCCAGTTTCCACCATGGGGCGGGGGGTTTCTCGCACTATAATTTGTACTACTTTTCATTTTCTATTGAATTCATGCACCAGCCAACTCATCCAAAAGTCCGAACTGATGAAGAAAAACGGACAATATATTTCAACACTCCCTCTCACGCCTAGGCTATTTTAGTCCTTAGACGTGGGATCGATGTAGGGCGCAGAATCATTTTTTTAATATTGCGTTGACAGGGTTTTGAACTCAAGACCTCTTGGCTTAGATACCATATTGAATTCATGCACCAGCCAACTCATTCAAAAGTCCGAACTGATGGAGAAAGGCGGACAATATATTTCAACATCTCCTCTCCTCAAGATCTAAGCATTAGCCCTGTTCTACCGTTCTTTTGCCAACCATCCCCTCTTGGCCTTTTAGCTTCGCGGCTCATTCACCGCTTTAGCTCCAACGGTGGTTGTGTGCTCTCGACAATATGCATCCGCTCCCTGAATCCAATGTTTCCTCCTTCGATTGTGAGACTGGGCCCGAATACGATCTCGCCGGCCTCGATCCTCTGTCTGTCTCATCGATGACTTGGGTAGCTTCAGATAGGGGCTTGTGGGTGCTCGTCTCGAATGAGGCGTCAGGTTTGGTGCTAACCACCAAAGTGGTTGACATTCTTCTTGGCCTTCTTGTCTAGCGACGTTGTGTCTGAACCACAACAAGCTAAGGACAATGGCCCCGTCGTTACTTCTCCAGCTGCATTCATGGTCTCGCCTTTCGTAGCATTTTGTTATAAAGTTTTTTTCTGCAACGCCCTCATGGTGACGATGTGCTTCGTTCTTTCATTCGTTTGTACATCTACATTTGTGCTTCTCGTGGAACATGTGTTGTGGCAAAGTAGCAGCGGAGTTTAAGGTTATAGAGCAACCTAAATTTTCTTTTCGTTTGTATTCACTTTTTTGTGGAATAGTTGTTCACATTGGTCTGGCCGCCCGGGCTGGTGGAGGAGGCCGAATAACCAATCGACAAACAACGGAGGTGCGTGCGCCTACTGCCTAGTAGGTACTCCGGCTGTAAATTAATATAAGACCGTTTAGATCACTGTAATTGTTGTACTGATGATTTAAACAATTTTATATTACTTTACAGAGGGAGTGTGTACGATCTCTGGCTGGTTGCTTGCTGCCTCAACCCGCTAGCTGGCTAGCTGCTCGCTCGGACGTATCCCTGGCTACGCGCGGACGGGTGCGTGCATGCGCCGATTGCAGTTGGCGGTTCAGCCGTTTTGTCCCGTCTCTTCCTTGGCATTGGCGACTTGCTACCCCGGGGAGAACAGGAGAGTGTCCTCACCCTGTACAGAGTCGCATTTCTCTTCGAAAAGGTAGTAGGAGTACTGCGGAGAGGTGCGTACCGGGTGTACGCTACAGGAGTATGAGGGAGGGATAGCAGCGCCAGCGCCACTTTTTCTGTCGTCCCGCCGGCTGCACTGTTGGAAGTTGGAACGCCCAGTTCGGATCACGTGATCGCCGGCGCCGTGCTCCTCTTCGTGCATGCAAAGCGCGCCATGTCAAGTACTCCCTCTGTTCCAAAATAGATGACTCAACTTTGTACTAACTTTAGTACAAAATTAGTACAAAGTTGGATCATCTATTTTGGAACGGAGGGAGTAATTCGGAAGGGAGGGAGTACATCCGTAGTGAGGTCCTCCCGGATGGGGTGGCTCGCCTTGTCCGTGCGCGCACTGTTCACGGGTCAAGCTCAAGCCGATCGCCAGCGGCGGAGGACGGCGAAAGGCCACGACGACCGAAGAAAGAAAGAGAAGGTGTGTCGGCATGGGAAGCTGTATGCCGTCGCTGTCGCGTGGGGCTGGATCGAGATGAGCCGAGTAGATGTCGTGTCGGGAGCAAAGCTTTTGGCTCTAGTTGCTTTCGTCGCGGCTGTGCGCACAGTGATCTCGCTTGGCGGTCACATAGGTACCTGCTGTTCTCCTCCGTGCAAAAGACAAGACAAAGTTAAAACGGGGTGGCGCTGTCACGCTCCAATTTATGCTGCCTAGTGTGTCCTGGAGTATATAATAATTGACTCCTCATGCATGCTACTCCGTAGTTTTTCTGTTCTTTTTTAAGGTATGTCCTGCAGTTGGTCCAGATATTATTTGCTCGAGAAGAAAGTAAGTTTGATCTTTTTAAGTCGGCAAAGATAGAGCATGGTCAATTAATACGTTTTTGCTGTTTTTCAGGCGCCTGAAATTTTATGCTGCATCAATCACTTTTTTCTTCTTCCTTCTTTCTAACCTCACCGGGGAAGAACTATCTCATTATCTATCTTAGGTGTGGGGATGTAGGGATCGCCAAAAGTGCCTTCGTTGTCATGCTCTCTCCAGAGGCCGGAGGGCATCGTTTTGAAACAGGAGCTGGCTGGAGGGGACGAGGAGGAGCGGTGTTTCATCTACCGCAAGGCTGACGAGGCGGCATGGCACTGCGGAGCTTTGGCGATGGACGCGTGTGGATGGATACGTGTGGGGTGGTGGCGGCACTGAAGATGGATTGGTAGCAGGTGGCTGTGGCGGTCTTATACCCGGCAGGTGTCTTGGTTGAGGAGTGCGTCGGACTGGTGGGTGCCCATACCCGGCATGCGTCCTAGTTGGGACCTTAGGTCTTACTCCCTCTGTTCCGAACTACTTGTCTTAGATTTGTCTAGATACGGAGGTATCTAGCACTAAAATAAGTCTAGATACATCCGTATCTAGACAAATCCAAGACAAGTAATTTGGAACGGAGGGAGTAGATGTTAGGTTTGGCTACGAGGTTTATTTGGTATTAGGCCCAGACTGTCAGCATCTCTTCATCAACTAGATAGAAGTAGCAAAAAAGAAAAAAGAAAAAACGCAAGGCAACACAGCTCCATTCCAACAGATGGACGCGGAGAAGGAAGGAAAGACGCTCGTCTAGCTGGCGTGACACGCCGCACGTGTACGCGCTCGCACGCATATGCTGTGCACTCGAACTCGATCCGGATTGCCCGCAAAAGAAAAAAAAAAGAAAAAAAGAACTCGATCCGGATGTCACGGTCTGGGGCCGGACCCCGATCGCTGGCGCGACTCCCATCACTATACTACTGGTTCGTCCGGTCAAGTATGTACGTGCAGGTGCAGCTCACGGCTGCCCATCCCGTCACGCCCCCATCCATCCATCCCTAATAGCGCCAGTAGAGAACATTTTCACCAGGCGATAGGCCTGGTTAGCAATCACATACCTTGAAATATGGAGTAGAGAACATTTTCTGTTGCTGTACTCCAGCGTCCGTGTTGATCGGCCAAGCACGTGGTACGGAGGGAGGAAGCAGTAGCATTTCACATCGGCGTCGTAGTTGGAACGGGTGGCGTGGAACGAGGTCCAGGCAAAGCAAGCGTGCAAACCTAATAAACAACAACGTATGGGGATGGGGTACTTGTGCCAGCAGTGGGAGAACTAAGAATGAGTGGACACGTTCATGAATTCGTGGCATCGTGTCCATACAATACAAGAAGCTCTCTCCTGCACTTGCTTAGCAGAGCAGCTCGGACAACGGATCAATGGCAATGGATTAAGCAAACCCGCGACGTAATGGCCGGTCAATACCTTGATCGAAACCACGGTCGCCCAGCCCATGAAAGAATCAACCAATCCACCCTCCGTTACTTCTTAACTCGAAACTAATCCGGTGCCGGCCTATCTTTCCGTGCGGCGAGGCGACCGGCCCAAAACTAATCCGGCTTCCGCAGATCCAAGACGCACCGCGCGCGGCGCGGGGTGGGACGCCGTTCTTGTCGCTGCACGCACGCACGAGCGTGTGCATTGTTTTTCTACTAGGACCCGATCCCCGGGGACGCGCGCGAGAAGAAACCGCCGAGTCTTGTGCTCCGCTGCTCCCGCCTGCGTGGGATCGGTCGCCATGGCCGGGATCCCGGAAGGAATAAGGCTGGTCATAGTGGCATGACACTAGTCTAAATTATTATTTTCATAGTGCAAAGTAACATAGTACTAGTGTTATATATGGCCTCATTTAATAACTTGTAGACTTATGTTGTCTTGGAAAGTGCTATGTTATAGTAACATATTATGTTACTACTTCTTATTAACTACTTGCCACATAAGCAAAAAATTAAGTTACTCCCACTATGACTAGCCTAATCTACTTGCTGCATGATCTCTCGATCGGGACCAGTGGCCAGACTGGGCAGCCGGATCAATGACCATGCCGCTTGTAACTCAGCAATGGCTAACGCCCTGATCTCAACACAAAGGCTCTCTCCTTCACCTTTTTTTAGGGAAAGGACCCAAAGCTGGAAGGGCCGTAAGCCCAGAGCGCGTTTGGCAATATTTGGAAAAGGGAATGCGACTTTAGAGTGGCGAGGTGTATTGTGATTAGATACGAGATAAGTCGTTTTATTATCAATCTTTTGTTTGGCGCATAACAGGATTACATGTAACATTTGAGGAGAAACTGCATTCGTTTGTTTGGTTTCTACAAACTGAAGATGGACTAGACAAGGGAAATTAACCTAAGCCCTATCTCCAACTCCCACCGTTAATTCCCTAATCCAGGGAACATTTATGGATTTGTGAACATTTATTATATTAAAGACCGTTTTTTAAATTTCATTATTGTTTTGCTATTTTACAAACATATTCTAAATTTATGAGTATACTCAAAGTTCATTACGTAACATTTTTCCAAATTCATGAGTATTTTGAGAACATGATTATTAAAAAATGGACGCTTTTGAAATTCATGAGCATTTCCCAAATTGATAACTTTTTTCAAATTCATAGATTTTTAATTGATATAAAACAGACCGAAATCAAGACGAATTAAGAAAAGAAAAAAGGCGTTCACTCGCTCGCTGGGATGCTCATTTTTTTAGGGGACGCTCAGATACTCATGGTATCGTTCGTTAGGCCGACGCAAGACAAGCTCCATATGCGATGGCCTTCTTATGGGCCAATGACTCCAGTCAATCGATATGACCGACGCAAGCATAATGCTTGCATAAAGCGGGGCGCGAATATACGCAGCACCTATTTCTCATATTCCCCTAAAAAAACCTATTTCTCATATTAAGCGGGTCGAAAAAACCCATTTTCACGCACGCAAATTGAAAAATAGGGAAGAAAAGAACATCGCCCAAGAATAGAACACTAGTCTCCACGGGGAACGCCGGCACAGCTACTCACTCCGCTAGCTTCCAGCTACTAGTTACTATTAGGATCGCGACCTACTAGAGGCGACCGGATCCGGTTTTCTCCCTTTTTCTTTGTTTTTCCGTTATCTTTACTTTTATTTCTTTTTGCATCTCTGATTTTTAATATTTTTTTTATTATTTTTTCTTTGCTTATTTTTGTTTCATTCTACATTCTTATATACATGATTAACATTTTTCTTAAATACTCGTTAAACATTTTTTAAATACTTGTTCAACATTTTTTATATACATGATCAACATTTTTTAAATACTTGTTCAACATTTTTCAAATACTTGTTCAACATATTTATATACATGCTCAATATTTTTTAAATACTTCAATATTTTCATATACATGTTAAACGTTTTTCAAATACCTGTTCAATATTCTTATATATATGATTAACATTTTTCTTAAATATTTCTTTAGAAAATTTAAAATACTTGTTCAAAAGTTTCAAATAGTTGCTCAAAAATTTTATGGATAATTATCAACATTTTTATACAAATGATCAACATTTTTATACAAATGATCAACATTTTTATGCAAATGATCACCATTTTCTTAAATACTTGTTCAACACTTTTGAAGTACTTGTTCAACTCTTTTCAAATTTTATTTTTATACGTGTTTTTTGTTGGCCTGCCCAGCTCGTGCACTCTTATGTGAGAGAAACCTCTCGTCTCTCATAACGCGAGAAATAGGCGCGACTATGTTCAGCCTCGCTTGAAGTGTGCCAGCCCAGCGCATACCACAGGCCTTGAGCGTTTTATCTTTCTTTCTTTTCCAGATTTTGCTTTGTTTTATCTTTATTTATTTATTGAAATATTCTAAATATATCTATTATAAAAATCATATTCACATACATAATTGAAAAATGTTAATCGCTCATATCAAAAAAATTAAGTTTTCTTTTTGCGGGTGTAACGAGTATATGAAAAAAATGTTTATAGAAAAATGTTTCTAATGTATAAAAAATGTACAATATGTATGGAAAAAAGAATACATCCAAACATATATCAGAAAAAAAGTACTCATGCATGAAAAATGTTAAATATTTATAATTTGTTTCCTAACATCTAAAAAATGAACAATTGTTTCTGAAAAAATGTAGACACAACAGATATTTTTTGTAAGAGAATGTCAATCATTTATTTAATATGTATTAAACATGTGTATAAAAATGTTCCTGATGTATACGAAAAATGTACAATGTGTATGCAAAAACAGACATAAAAAATATGGATTAGAAAAAGTTTATTATGTATTTGAATATTTTATATCCATCTATGAAAATTTTCCTGATGCATAAAGACATTGTAGAGTATGTATGGAAAAAATTGGCACCAGAAAATAATATGTCTAAAAATGTTAATCATGTATTTCAAAATTTTAGCATGGACACAAAAATGTATGTATTTTAATAAATGTTAATCGCGTATAATAATTGTTCATGTTCTATGCCGAAAAGAGAAAGAAAAAAATTGATGGAAACAAAAAAATAAAGAGGCCAAAAGGAAACAAAGGGAAGAAAACCCGAAGAAATCAATGCAAAAGAATGGCAAAAGAAGAAAACATAGAAGTAAAGAAAGAAACACAATGAAAACAGATGGAAACAAGATAGAAAAAAAAATGAAAACAAAGAAAAGCTAAAACCCCCAACGAAAACTAAGAAAAATGAATGAAAATCATGAGAGGAATGAATAAAACAGGTAAAAAACAAAGAAATGGAAATTGAAGAAAATCAGTGAAGAAACAGGGAAAACCAAAAAAATAAAAGAAAATAGAAAAGGAAAGAAACCAATACGTCGACCACTGGTGCGAGCTACTTGATCTCAAACAGTGCAAAACAGAAGAAAATTGGGCAGCACAATAGCTACACGTGGTGGAAAGCTGCAAGCAAGGGGAGCATATATCTCGGTTTAAACGAGATATAGCTCCCGCGCATAAAGCGATACATAGCGGTTGGATGGTTTGGAGGAAAGTGGTATTCCCAACCTACCAGGGTTCATGTCCCGGTGCTCATATTTATCTTGGATTTATTTCAGGATTTTTGGCGATACGTGTTCAGTGGGAGGCGATGTTCTGGTCGACTACGAGGCGCCTATGGTGACATCGTAAAATTTCAAGATGATATGCCGGCTCAATCTCTTGGAGGTGTTCATTGGGTAGGGTGTGCGTGTGTGCGTTTAAAGGGGTGAGTGTATGCACGTATATATGAGCACTTGCATTTATGTTGTGTTAAAAAAGTCAACACCCCCCTCCCCGGCGCTAATGTTGCGGCGCTAATTGATGCCACTACTGCATCTTGGCGGGAAGATCTTGTTCGACTGGTGTTCGTCCCTATTTTGACGTAGAAGCTATCTTGAAAATACCAAATTGCACCAGACAAGTTGATGATTTTTGGGCGTGGCATCCTGATGAGAGGGGGTTGTTTTCTGTCCGGTCATTTTATCACATGATCTTGAACATGAAGAGAGCTAGGGAGGACTGGATAGAGCATCAAGGAGGCAGTTCGTTGGGCACCCATGAGAGTTCAAGTTGGTCGGCTATTTGGCAAACTAAAGTTCCCTCTAAAGTACATGTCTTTGCCTGGAGATTAGCGCAAAACTCGATACCAAGCGGTGACGTGTACCATCACAGAAATATGACAGTCAAGGATGTCTGTGCTCTGTGTGGCACGCGTGATAGTTGGAGACATTCCTTGTTGGACTCTAGTATGTCCCGAAGCATTTGGGCATTGCCAAACGAGACGATGGTGGCACACTTGTGTGTAAACCAGGATCCCAGTGCCAAGAATTGGTTGTTCACCACGCATGAGTCTCTGCAAGCCTCTGAATTCACAACAATGATTGTAAACTATGGGCCATATCGGGATCTCGACGCAAAGCAATGCGTGAGGAAATTTTCTGAAGTCCATATGCTACTCATTGGTTTGTTAGTTCTTATTTTCAAGAAGCCAAAGCTCTAGATTAATCGAAGGAGTCAAGGGGATGCTAACATTAACGTCATTGCAGCAACGTCAAGGGCGGGAGGTTTCGGAGCAGCTGGTAACATGTCGTGACCAGCGCAGATCCTTCCTGGGTGCATCGGTGGTGGTATTTAGGAATATAATTGACCCAGCTACGTTGGAGACTTTCACAGTGAGAGGGACACTTTCCTTGGCAAATGATCTCTATGGTCAGAGAATAATAGTGGCCTCGGATTGCAAGGTGGTGATTGACATGATCGAGAGGGGGTGTGCATCTTCTTATGGTGCAGTCATACATGAATGTCGGTATGTTCTTCAGTTTTAATTTCTTACAATTTTCGTCATGAGTTTAGGACCTCGAATGTGGAGGTCCATAGTCCTGCAAAATATGCTCTAGCTTTAGGGGTTGGCCGTCATATGTGGTTAGGTCATCCCGGAAACCTTGCCTTCGTCCCGGTCACGGTGACACCTGAGTAATAAAGTTTGCATGTTTGCCTAAAAAAAGGAACCAACGTGTGCGCAAGACAAGCTATATATATCGAGAATCTACAAGCTCCATATGGGCTTCTTATGGGCCAATGACTCGAGTCAATCGACATGAGCGACGCAAGAATAATGCTCGCATAAAGCGGGGCGCTATTATGGAGAGGTTGTTGGAAATATGCCCTAGAGGCAATAATAAAAGTGTTATTATTATATTTCTTTGTTCATGATAATAGTCTTTTATTCATGCTATAACTGTATTATCCGGAAATCGTAATACACGTGTGAATACAAAGACCATAATATGTCCCTAGTGAGCCTCTAGTTGACTAGCTCGTTGTGATCAACAGATAGTCATGGTTTCCTGACTATGGACATTGGATGTCGTTGATAACGGGATCACATCATTAGGAGAATGATGTGATGGACAAGACCCAATCCTAAGCATAGCACAAAGATCGTGTAGTTCGTTTGCTAGAGCTTTGCCAATGTCAAGTATCTCTTCCTTTGACCATGAGAGCGTGTAACTCCTGGATACCGTAGGAGTGCTTTGGGTGTATCAAACGTCACAACGTAACTGGGTGACTATAAAGGTGCACTACAGGTATCTCCGAAAGTATCTATTGTTTTATGCGGATCGAGACTGGGATTTGTCACTCCGTGTAAACGGAGAGGTATCTCTGGGCCCACTCGGTAGGACATCATCATATGCGCAATGTGACCAAGGAGTTGATCACGGTATGATGTGTTACGGAACGAGTAAAGTGACTTGCCGGTAACGAGATTGAACAAGGTATTGGATACCGACGATCGAGTCTCGGGCAAGTAACATACCGATAGACAAAGGGAATTGAATACGGGATTGATTAAGTCCTTGACATCGTGGTTCATCCGATGAGATCATCGTGGAACATGTGGGATCCATCATGGGTATCCAGATCCCGCTGTTGGTTATTGACCGGAGAACGTCTCGGTCATGTCTGCATGTCTCCCGAACCCGTAGGGTCTACACACTTAAGGTTCGATGACGCTAGGATTATAAAGGAAGCTTGTATGTGGTAACCGAATATTGTTAGGAGTCCCGGATGAGATCCCGGACGTCACGAGGAGTTCCGCAATGGTCCGGAGGTAAAGATTTATATATGGGAAGTCCTGTTTTGGTCACCGGAAGAGTTTCGGGGTTTATCGGTAACGTACCGGGACCACCGGGAGGGTCCCGGGGTCCACCAAGTGGGGCCACCAACCCCGGAGGGTTGCATGGGCCAAGAGTGGTGAGGGACCAGCCCCTTAGTGGGCTGGTGCGCCTCCCACAAGGGCCCATGGCGCCTAAGAGGTGGAAAGGGGGCAAACCCTAAGGGGATATGGGCCTTAGGGCCCATATTGGTGCGCCTCCCTCTCCTCTCCCCTCTTGGCCGCCACCCCCTTGCCATCTAGGGCTGGCCGCACTCCTTGGGGGTGGGAAACCCTAAAGGGGGCGCAGCCCCCTTCTCCCCTATATAAATAGAGGCCTGGGGCTGCCCATAACACACGAGAACTTCTCCTCTTGGTGCAGCCCTACCCCTCTCCCTCCTCCTCCTCTTCCATGGTGCTTGGCGAAGCCCTGCGGGATTGCCACGCTCCTCCACCACCACCACGCCGTTGTGCTGCTGCTGGATGGAGTCTTCCTCAACCTCTCCCTCTCTCCTTGCTGGATCAAGGTGTGGGAGACGTCACCGGGCTGTACGTGTGTTGAACGCGGAGGTGCCGTGCTTTCGGCACTTGATCATCGGTGATTTGAATCACGACGAGTATGACTCCTTCAACCCCGTTCACTTGAACGCTTCCGCTTAGCGATCTACAAGGGTATGTAGATGCACTCTCCTTCCCCTCGTTGCTAGTCTCTCCATAGATTGATCTTGGTGATGCGTAGAAAATTTTGAATTTCTGCTACGTTCCCCAATAGAGGTCCTATGCGCCGCTCGTTGCGGCGAATTGTCGAGCGGACGCATAGGCGTGTCTCCAGCTGGGTTGGCCCATTTGCGCAACGCAAGTGAAAAAATCCCCAAAAAAACTCGGCTCGAGGGAGGGATCAAAACAGGGACCTCCATCTTTGTATGCACGAGCCTAGCCAACGCGAAAGCCAAGCTTTCTTGGTTTAACATGGTGCGCGAAGCTAAAGGTAATGCAGATCCGAACATTTTCTCAAATTCCTAACGCGAAAATTATTTTGAAAAAGTGTCTTTTTTAAAAGCGAACACTTTTCAAATTTTAGAAGAAAAAATAAAAAGCTTCAACAAATTCTTGATAAAGTGAACACTTTTTAAAATCCCGAACATTTTTTGAATTTAGAGAACAAAATTTTAAAATAGAGAACAAAATTTGAACATGAACATTTTTTAAAGCACGGGCATTTTTTTAATCTTGAGAAAACTTTTTGAAACGCAGAACAAATTTGGAAGCGCAGAATTTTTTTTAAAGCATGAACATTTTTTTAATCTTGAGAAAAAATTATGAAACATAGAATAAATTTGGAAGCACAAACAATTTCTTAAAGCACAAACATTTTTTGAATATTGAGAACAAATTTTGAAACGGAGAACAAATTTGGAAGTGTGAACACTTTTTCGAAACATGAACTAAAAAATGGAAGTCTAGTACATTACATTAATTTCGAAAGTTTTGAACTTTTTTGTGTAACGAGATTTTTTTGAATTTTCAGAATATTTTTAAAAAAACTGAACATTTTATGGAAAGGCAAACAAAATTTGAATATTTTGAAAAAAATATAGAAAAGGAAAAGGAAAGGAAATAAGAAACCAAAGAAAGAAAACAAACAAAAAAACAAAAGATAAAAGAAACAGAAAAGAATTTGAAAATCTGAAGAGCACAAAGGAAATAGAAAGAGAAGAAAAAGGAATTGAAAAATGAAATAAAAAAACATAAAAACAAAGAAAGAAGAAATAAAGAGAAAGAGAAAAAGAAAGAGAAAAGGAAAAAACTAGTGAAAACCGGTTCAAGAACTGTTGACCCCAGATTTTGGCATGGTCAAAAAGAAGATTAAGAAGGCTTTAAATGGAAAAGTGCTCAAATTGAGAAAGTTCCGTATCATCAAAAGGAGAAACTTTGATATTTGGGCCGTAGTCATCCGATCTAATCTCTAAGGCCGAAGTTGTGTTTGAAGTTTTGCATTCAGAACACTATTCGGCTGATTATGCCTCTAAGATGGACTCATATGAGTAATGTTTCTACACGAATTGTCTTCGTCTTGTCGAGACGATCTATTTCGATATAAAAAACTTCTAAATCGGAGTTCGTATGCAAAAGTTAGAGCCAAAACAGTGTGCTGCATAAGTTTGGCCCGGAAGTTTCGGGCAAAACTTCCGGGGAGGTTCCGGGCTAAACCGAAAGTTTGCCCGCGGTGCGCCCCGGAAACTGGAATTTTAACATTATTTGCAGATTTGCGAGGCTGATTTCGACATCAAGATGACTTCGGATGAAAAAATGATCAACTGAAGAGTTTTTCTCCATTGCAAGATCTACAACTTTGCTTTTGGGACCATCGTCATCCGAAGTAGTATGCGGCCTGCAGATTCAGTGCAAGAGGGCTACTTGATATAATTTCAGTCCGGAAGTTCCGGGCCAGACCGGAAGTTCCGGCCCTCGTAGTCCGAGTTAGGGTAACTTTTGATGATTTGGACGTGATTTGAGTCCTTTTCTTGTACGGGAAGTCCATCCGCCTCATATATATGTAAGGGGTGAAGGCCGATTGAACAACACACAATCGAACAAATCATATACCACTTTTTACCTTTACTTTCATCTCTCTCCCTCGTTCTTCTTCTTCCTCGTTCTCCGTTCGTTCTTCTAGTTGCAGGCCGACGATCCACGAGGCCCTAGGGGCGATCAGGTCGACCTAGGGCAGCCCATAGCCGCCGTGCGTCCAGACAGGGTCCCTTCCGGGCGTGTGGGGTTTCGGGTCCTCAAAAGCACCCGCCGAATTGCTTGCGTACCGCGCTTCCGGACGGGTCTCCTTCGACGTGAGCTGCGGTGCATCACCCTCGGCATTGGAGGTACATGGTGACGTGTTCGTGTGCCCAAAACCGGTCAAGAACCTTCCAGAAAGTACCCAAAACTAAATACTGTAGCGCGTGTACTATCTCATAGTTGGGCCGCCCATCTTGATCGCTAGGTCGCCAGCCTCTGTGCGTTAGCTCGACATTCTGCCGCAATGAGCGTCCGTTAGGATATTCCGCTATTATGTTCAGCCTCGCGTGAAGCAACGCCCATAATAGGCCGCCAAGCGGGGACCACAGGCCTTGAACATGTTTTTTCTTTCATTTTCTTTTCACATTATGCTTTGTATTTTTTAAAAACTTTTAAATATACCTATTATAAAAATTACTTTACATACAGAATTAGAAATGATAATCATGCATTTGAAAAATGTTACCTGTGTATATAAAAATGTTTATAATATATACAAAATATAAAATCTATATGGAAAAAGTAGACATCAAAACATACAGACGAAAATACTAATCATGTATTAAAAACGTTAAATTTTTTTATTAATTTAGAAAATACATTGTATATAAATAAAAGGTAGTTATAACAGATTGTTTTAAATAAAAATGTTTAACGTGTATATAAAAATGTTTGAGGTGTATACTAAAAATGTACAATGTGTATGCAAAATGTAGACGTAAAGTTTATGTATTATAATAAGTTAATAATGTATTTTAAATATGTTAAATTTGTGAGGAAAATATTCCTGATGCACACGAAAAATATAGACTGTGTATGATAAAAAGATAACATAAAAAATATATGTATGTAAAAATGTTAATAATTTATTTGAAAATAATTTAACATGCACACAAAAATATTTCGTGTATTCGAATAAATGTTAATTGTGTATACATTTTTTTCCTCTTCTATACGAAAAGAGAAAGAAAAGTCTGATGAAAACAAAAAATCACGAAGAAACCCCAAAAAGAAACAAAGGAAATGACAGAAAAAACCCGAACAAATCCCATGCACAAGAATGGAAAACAATGAGTACTGAGAAAAAATAAAGAAAAATGTTCAAAATTGGTAGAAAGCAAGAAAGAAACAAAACTACGAAAAAAGAAAGAAAAGGAAAAAAATAGTGTAAACAAAGAAAAATGAAGAAACGAAAAACCAATGAAAACCATGAAAAAAATGAAAAAAAACCAGTGAAAAACAAAGAAACTAAACAAAACCGATAAAGAAACAGAGAAAACCAAAAGAAAATGAAAACAAAGAAGATACGTGTACGTCGACCACCACGAGCAAATGACTTGATCACAAACTGCGAAAAACGGAAGAAAATGGGCCGTCACAACAATTACGTGTGGTGGAAAGCCTCAGACGAGGGGAGCATATATCTCGGTTTAAGAGGGATATAGCTACCGCGCATAAAGTGATACATATCAACACCATCTCTGTTTTGTGTTAAAAAACACCATCTCAGTTTTCCCCTCTCAATCAAAAGGAAAACCAACCTCTCAGCTTTTTTTTTCTTCAAGAATCACCATCCTCTCAGCTGAGAGTGTTTTGAGGCTTTGTTTTATTTTTGAGCGAAGTGTTTTGAGGCTTTGCTGTATCTGAAATGTCAGGCCCAGCATAATCTCTTTGGGCCTTCATGTAGTATCTGTCTGTTTAACAGGCCTGGCCATAAAGTAAAGGCCCGGAAGCCTTCAGCCCTCACTTGCTAAACAAGTAAGAAACTTTGCTCCAAACCCCCCGGCGGCGCCGTCTCCTCCTCCCGCACCTCCGCCGCCGTGTCTCACGGGAGCGAGAGAGGCAGCACAAGACGACGACGACGGCGACCGCGATGAGGAGGCACGCGCTCCAGCTTGTCGCGCGCGCGGTGCGCGCCTCCGCTCCCCGTCCCCATCCTCCGCGCCATCCCCATCAGGTGAGCACGAGCCCCGCCCGTCCCAAATCTGCCGTTCCGCCGTTCCTCTTCTGTCGCTAAAGCAGCGCATGGGTTTGTCTGTGCGTGTCTTCTTCGCGCGGCAGGTCGCCGCGCTGAGAGCGTCGACGGGTTTCTTCTCGACCGAAGCCGCTGCAGGCGCGTCTGCATCTGCTACTGCCGAAGCGGCGCAGGGCGGGTCGAAGTCCGCTGCGGCTGCGGCTGCGTCTTCTGGCGCGGCGCAGGCCGCTTCGAAGCCCGCGGCGGTGGCGTCGGGCTCTGACGGCGGTGGCGGAGGGGGCGGGCGGGATGGGAAGTCGCAGCAAGGGGACTCCGGGAAGTCCGTCCGAGGAGGGGTAAGCTGTGTTTCAGACGCCCTCCATTTTTTTTTACATATGTGCTTTGCTGTGTGATGCGGGTTCTGAATCGGAATTACTGAAACCTCTGTGTTACCACATCGTGGAACTGAGAGATTTAGGACAACTTCTGAAAACGAGGCGCCAGAAATGGGTCATTTCTGTCTTCTGTCATTGGAAGTGCTAGCTGCATATGCGCTTTGCTGTGTGATGCGGGTTCTGAATCAGAACTACTGAAACTTGTGCGTTGCCGAAATGTGGAACCAAGAGATTTAGGACTAGTGATCCTTTGAATACGAGGCACCAGAATTGGGCCATTTCTGCCTTATGTTATTGAAAGTGCTAGTCGAGGAGTAATTCTCAATGGTTATGTTGCTTGCTTGCAGCCCGTCTCGTGGTTGAGTTTTCTTCTGCTTCTTGTGACCGGAGGAGGAATCATAGTCTACTACGACAAGGAAAAGAAGCGTCACATTGAAGGTAGATTACTATGGTGAGTTAGTGTAGTTTTATTTTGTGTGGATCTACCATATATGGGGTTTGTAATCATGTTTCAACTCGCAGTACTGGGATATTAGTACTGCCAAGAGAAACTTTATTGCGATGCCATTTCAGATAGAAAGTTGGAATGTATAGCGGTTCCATATCTTTGGAAAAGATATATATAATCCCAGGCAGCGTAAGGCTTAAGGGGTGGACAGTCTGAGATGAATTTTACATTGATAGCAATTTAATAATTTCCTCTTTTGATTCTTGTAGTAAAGCACGATTGGACGAACTGACAGAACAATCTATTTTCGATGCCATATCTGCAGATTAATCAGTTCTGATGTTTCTGACTGTAATACTCTTTCACCCGAGAATCGGGTATTTCTAGCTGCTACCCTATCATGTGAATATGCAGAAGAGTATCTTATTTTGCTTCTTTTATTTACTAAAGCTTGAATCAACTAACTATTTTTAATGCTACATCTGCTGATTAATTAATTATAATGTCTGATTATCAATACTCTTTTGCCTGCGGAACAATAATTCTAGCACCATCCAACTCTATCATGTGATCACGCAGATAGTTACTCATACCAGTCATAAGTCCATTTAGGTCCGATATGCTGGATGTTAGTATGTTCTGCTATTTTATCTGTGCATTTTGACATGTTCCTTCACTTGAATGAGAAAAAATATATTTCGAATATGGGGGAGGCCAATGCTACCATGTCTTTACTAACGTTTTGTGGAAGTGCCATCCATGTGCAAACAATTTACTCCTTAAACTTCTATATTGTTTAATCTAGCGTGACTAATCTCTTGTCCCTTGTTTCTCAGAGCTGAAGAACAATACGAACTCAGTAAAGCCAGCACAAACAGTAGGAACTGCTGCTATTGGTGGTCCATTCAGTCTTCTAAATCATGATGGGAAAGCCGTCACTGAAAAGGATTTCTTGGGTAAATGGACGCTGCTATATTTTGGGTTCACACACTGCCCTGACATCTGTCCAGATGAACTGCAGAAGATGGCTGCTGCTATTAATAAAATCAGTAAGTCAATTGGATCTTGCTTTGACTAGAACTGTTGTGTGCCGAGTTAATCATAAAGTACACTTATCTTCTTTTGGTCAAGCTAATTTTTTTATTGGGCAATGAATCAGTTTAATTGTCAGTTCATCACTGTCTCACTGTTAACCTGCAAACACTGTTTTTATATGAAAATTATATGATGCTGCACATATGTATATTTGCAAATCTCTGTTGGCGCATGGGCATGGCAGAAGGAATTTGTGTACCGCTCATATCTTTTACATAATACTCCCTCCGTTCCTTTATGTAAGGTGTATTTTTTTGGGTGCGGTCACCAAGACACACAATTGAGAAGAATTTTGGACGAAAATAATCTTAACTATTTAGGTGGTTAGCAGCTTAATTAGCGGCAACTAATAAGCAGCGACCTAATGACACGCAGCTAAATCCTGCTGCATTGGAATAAAATCAATTCGCTGGGATGGAAGAGAGAGAAATGTGAGTGCATGCAATCAAGGAGAGAGATTCTTTTTTTACTACCTTCCAATTTGCGATCTCATACTTCTTTTTATGGAAGGCACATACTGGATGGTGGAGTTTCACAAATGGAAACTGAGGAGAGAAATACACCTTACATTGTTAGATTTTTATGAAAAATAAATACACCTTATATAAAGGAACAGAGGGAGTAGATAATACTGGTGATCGCTATAGTACATAAATGAATTGGTTGTTTTTCCCCTTGCTGAAGCCAACCCCAATAAATTTGATTACACAGAACACCTCAACTATGTTAGGTCGGATGTTACCCAGCTACCCTGTATTGTGGAAATATAACTTTAGAGCCCCAACGAACATTAGGATGTGATTGTTTTGTCTGCTTTAGACTTTCAGCTACATGTACATCTGTACTCATCTCCTGTATAACACATATTGTGCCACAGTGGAGTTTCAGGATATAGTTTGATTTGTCGTAGTCTATGTTTTTAAAGCGTCCCTAAGGCGACGCCTAGGCGTCGAAGCGCTCCCCCTCCGCTTTGGAAAATCGACCGCTTTGGGCGCCTAGGCGTCCAAAGCGCCCGCCTAGGCGCCAAAGCGCCCCCCCTCCCTAAGGCGGTAAGGCGTCGCCTTAAAAACATAGGCCGTAGTTAAAGATTCCAAAAAGGACAAAAAATGAAACAAAACAGCACTAGCAGACATAGATCTTTTTTTTTGTTTGTTCAATTTTTGGATGGTTTCCATGGATATCATCATAAAGTTTTGCTTTCATTTTCTTCAGAGGAAAAGGCAAAACTAGAAATTGTGCCAGTATTCATCTCAGTTGATCCTGAAAGAGACACTGTTGAGCAAGTCCATGACTATGTTAAAGGTACGCAATTTCTAGCAGTGGTGGGTTGCTCATTTGTATTGCTTTCAGCTGTGATGTCAAACTACTGTCACTTGTCTGTGTTGCAGAGTTCCATCAAGATCTCATAGGACTAACTGGTACCTCTGATGAGGTGAGGAAGGTTGCTCGTGCTTATCGAGTCTACTATATGAAGACAGAGGAGGAGGGTTCTGACTACCTTGTTGATCATTCAATCGTCATGTATGTCAAAAAGTTCTTAACATTTTCTATTATTTTATCACTCTCCTTTGGTTTTTGATGTTATATGTGATCTGCAGTAGATATGCACTAATCAATAGGATAGCAATTTTACTGTATACAGTAACGAAACCAAAAGTAGAAGACCTCCATTAGAGGGAAAACAATTAGGTCATTCTTGCCTTTGCCAGTTCTCGAACCAAAACGTCTGATGGGCCAACTTGCCCTGTTCAAACGGGGACTTGACCTGGCATACAACATGCTGTTGTCCTTTGTAATAAGTCCAGCTGCAACTAATTAATGTGTCTCCCAAACTGAACCATTCAAGCAAGCAATATTTGTTGGGTGCAAACCCATGTGGCACCCATTATAGATCATACTCGTACTTTGTTGTGATGAGTGATGATTATAGGCTGTCCAGGTACACCGTGGACTCTGTCGCTGTCTCCATTAGTGAGTTGTTCTTCATTTTCACTAACTTTTGTATCCATCTACTATAATGAGAGTTGATTATGGTGTCGACCGTACTTCATTTTAAGTTGTTGAGTCGGGAGATCATTAATCATGTCTAGTAAGTGTGTACCACCAAAGAGGTATTTTCAGCCTATCTATCACGAAGCTGAAATATCATGATGCAAAGAGTAGGGACTGCTGACTACTCCCTCCATTCCTAAATATTTGTCTTTCTAGATATTTTCAACAAGTGACTACATACGGAGCAAAATAAGCGAATCTATACTCTAAATTATGTCTATATTCATCCGTATGTGGTAATCCATTTGAAATGACTAGAAAGACAAATATTTCGGAACGAAGGGAGTATGTTTACCGAGAATTAGCAATTAGCAAGTTGGTTGTTGGATGTTCGTTTATGTAAAGACTAGGTACCCTTTTTTTCGCGGGATGTAGACTAGGTACCGACCTGATGTTCGTTTATGCCGTCATTTCGCGTTAGTGGTACATGTTAAATAAATGCTGACCGTATGGCCATCTACTTGTACAGGTACTTGATGAACCCGAAAATGGAGTTTGTCAAATTCTTCGGCAAGAACTATGACGAAGACACCCTGGCCGAAGGCATCATCAAAGAGGTCCGAGAGCACAAGAGGAGCTGAGCAGAAATCACGCGCACCATTTCGTCTTGTTGCCATTTAGAACTTATTATTATATCCTTAAATAAACAAATTCTGACTCCGTTGCTGCTGCTACTAGTTCACGCGTTTTCATTTTCCCTTTTTTAAATCTTGATGCCTCCTTTGTTGTGGCAGATTTTGTTGTACCGGCACTGTTTTGCTATAGTGCCTGACAACTGAAGGTGCTCTGTTGAGCGATGTGGTTGTTCAGTACTTTGACTCTTGTGTTATAGGATTGGAGTATCATCAAAGAACTAGCTATGAACAGGGATGCGTGAAAGCTTGCTATCCATGTGTCAAAGCCATGAGTTGGTCGCGAGATCTTATGACTTTCCTCTCTAATCTACCCCAACTTGTTTGATACTAAAGGCTTTGTTGTAGGACTTTCATCTCTAGTCTACTTTCCTCTCTAATCTACCCCAACTTGTTTGATACTAAAGGCTTTGTTGTAGGACTTTCATCTCTAGTCTACCGCCACGTCTGATTTTCATTAAAGAAAACCATGTAGGATTTTCATTAAAGAAAACCATGTAGTTCAGAACATTACTACCAACACTAGCCCTATTGAAGGCGGAAATCCGCTGGTGCATTCAGGAGCGCGCGCTCCTATACGTGAAAAAAATATATGTGCATGTTACGTCAAGTTTCGGAGAAAACTGATGATTTTTGTGGCTTTTGTAACAAAGACAAAAGGATGTCTTGTGAAAAAACAATTTTTAACACCTGATTTTGTCTTTTTTCACACACAACACATAAGTTGTCGGTTATTTGCGAAACAACTTTGTGAGCATGTACAATATCAAGATGTATGTACCATATTTCTGTTTAGAATTATCTGACATTTCAAAATATGTTTAAAACAGATTTTAAAAATCAGGAGCACGCGCTTCTATGTGCCAAAACGCTACTACCTCCGTCTAGGTGAATAAGTCATTTGTGCAGTTCTAGGTCATCGATTTGAGAAATTAAATATGTATTATATGTCATGAAAAATATATCACTAGATTTCTACACGAAAGTATTTTCTAAATATATATTTTTGTCACATATAATACATACTACCTCTCTCTCAGTTTACAGGGCGTGCGCGTGTCCCTAGGTCATCAATTTGACCAACCTAATACAAGCCATATATTACAAAAAATATATCAATATAAACTTCAGATGTTCTATTTTCAAACTGTATAATTTTTGTGTTATATAGTTTATATTAAGGTGATAAAATTGGCAATCTAGGTATACGCGTAGGACTTGTAAACTGAAACGGAGGTAGTACTTAGATAGTTAAATCGTCGATCTAGAACTACGCGAATGACTTATTCACCGAGACGGAGGTAGTACTCTCGACTGAAGGATCCATCACTGACTGGGTCACAGGTCGACCACGGTCAGCGCCACTACATACTACTCCCTCCGTTCGGGTTTATTAGGCTGTTCGTAATGGGAGTATCATAGGTAGTATCATGCATGCCAACTAAGCAATTTTGATGAAGTGGCGTAGAATTAAATGAAGAAAGAGAGGCTTGAGTATCATATCATGATACCGTATCATATTAAATGATGTGCTACTTTGTGTCATGCATGACAATAAATATAGTTCTCTATGATACTAACATATGATACTATGCATTAGGGATGTAGTATCATAGACTAATATCATATGCATGATACTAGTATATGATACTCCCCATTACAACCAGTCTTAGGCCTAAAGACAACTTCTCTTAGACCAAGACACATAATAATTTGCTCACATTAATTCTTCCATTCCACTCCCAATGCACTCTCTCACATGCATGCAGCCAATGAAAAAGCACACATGAAGTGTATTAAGGCCCTGTTTGGTTCATAAGTCCTAAGATTTTTTCTAGTCCCAACTAAAAAGTCCCTAGTCCCTAAAAAGTCCATCCCTGTTTGTTTTCAAAGACTAAAAAGTCTCTAGTCCTTTCCTAAAGGTTATTAAATGATCATGTTGCCCCTAGTATATAAAAAAATAACAATCAAACAACATCATGGGGGGGCGGGCCAATGGATGCATGGAGGGGCATTGTTGGAAAAGTCCCAAAAAAGACTCTCCTTGAGAGTCTTCTTCATTTAGTCCCAAATGCCTAGTTTAGTCCCTAAAAAGTCCCTCCCGTTTGGTAAAAAAGTCTCTAAGAGGGACTTTTTCTAGTTCCTACACAAAAAAGTCCCTAGAAACAAACACCCCCTAACTTTTCAGCCATGACACCAACAGCAATAGCTTTCAATACAACCAATGAAATGGTTGCATGCATGCACCTTTCCAACGCGGGTCCTTATAAAAGGGGACATGCTTGTGATGCCGAGAGGCCTAATAAACCCGGACGGAGGAAGTAACATTCAAGATTCAGCATGTACGACTGTTCAGTAAAAATAAATACTCTAGTCAAATGTCAAATGTGCCCGGTTCATATGTTGGCATGGAAAAATGGCATGAAGAAAAGCCTCTGCGCGTGGTTTGGTTTCTTCACGTGGAATCGATTGGCTGTCACGGTGGGCAGGCACGTTCCTCCGCGGCGCGTTCCCGTCGTCCGTGAGGAGCGCGCACAGATTCAGGCGGAGACTTTTTCACATGCAGAGCAGCCCCGTGTCGTGGTCTCTGCGCGGCCGGCGATCGAGACGAGACGTCTGCCACGGCTGCTCTGCCGCGCTGCGCTGTCAGGTCAGACCTCACCGCCAGTCAAGGCGGCCCACGACGAATTCGTCCGGCGAGGCTCGGCCGCAAGTTTGAACCGAACCCAACTGACCCCGAGTCGCACACACGTATTGTTCGTTTCCGGAGGAAGAAAAGGCGTGACACGGACAGGCTAAAGCTCGTGTCTTCTTCTATTCACGACCGTGATGCAGCAATCGCATAATCTTTGTGGGCTACATAAATAAATAAATGGAGTAGTATTTTTATTTTCTGTATGCTTGGTCAACATATAGAGAGGTTTGATTTAGAATTTCAACTAAAAACTTCTGGTCTGTTCATCATCTGTCTTGCAACGGCAAAAATTACATCTAAATTCATAGAGAAAGCAGCGACAACTACAAGCACCGGAGCGAGCCAGAGATGCGCCGCCGCTATCGCCCCTCACTCACCAGAGCGGGGCCAAGCTTGTTGTAGCAGACAACCAACAACTCGTCCTGCTAAGACCTCGCATGACCGGTGCATCAGAAGAAGAACCGCCGCCGGTGAAGAGAAGCGTACGTCAGAAGGATTCAAGCTGTAAACTCACGAGTAAAGACAACATCTAGCATCAACGGTGATCCGCTGAAGGCCAACACCGACTGAGTCCCATGATATCTGCCGGAGACACACCCCCTCATGCCCTCCGACAACGTCGGACGCATCGCCGGGGCAACCTTAGGTAGACAGTTTCTACGAGGGACTTGTTCCATCTTCAAGAAAACCCTAATCACCTAGATTGTCGACAAGAGGGGACGAAGGGAGACAATGGAAAAAGAAATATAGAACACCATGGATTGTATTTTTGGACTATATAAATAAATGGAGCGGTATATATTTCTGTGTATACTTGGTTAAAATATAGAGAGGTTTGATTCTAGAATTTGAATTAATTTGAAGCAGAGAGTGAGTAACAACATTGGATTCGCTACAAATTGAACGTCATACTTTCTATCTATCATGGCAAATCAATGAAAAACATTCGATTTGGCATGATAACAACATGATTTGACACAAAAACATTACCGATAACAATTGATTTTACACCATTTTTTTATAGAATCCGAGAGACACGAGTTGCTGCATTTATTTATAAACAAAGATTCTGCAGCCTTTGAATTTGAATCGCACAGAGCACCCCCGCAAAATAAAAGTAGTAGAAACAAAAATCAGACGGGGTAGGCTGCCAAGTGTCGATGGACATTTCTCGGAACCCGAAAAGTCTAAATCGGAAACCGCGAGCGAATACCGTTCGTCGCTGGATGCTGTCCTCTCTCGGAACACGCGGCGCGCTCCTCTCATAAAAGCGGCAGCAACCCAACCCAACCCAGAGCCAGAGTCCACGCTCCGGAAGAAAAAGACACCGCCTTTCTTCGCTCTTCTCCTCCCCCTCGTGACACCACTGCACAGCAGGGAGAGACAGATGGCGATGCGGGCGCCGGCGGCGGTGCTGCTTCTGGCGGTGGCGAGCGTGCTGGCGGCGGGCGCGGCGGCGCAGTCGACGGGCACGCCGGCGTGCGCGTCCAAGCTGACGGGCTGCGCCGGCTACATGAACGGCACGGACGCGCAGAAGCCGCCGGAGACCTGCTGCGGCCCGCTCCGGGACGCCGTCAAGAACGAGAAGCCCTGCCTCTGCGCGCTCTACGCCTCGCCCGAGATCTTCAAGGCCTTCAACATCAACGTCACCGACGCGCTCCGCCTCTCCAAGCGCTGCGGCGTCTCCGAGGACGTCAGCAGCTGCCCCAGTAATTCACCCGCCCCCCCTCCCTCCCCCTCCTATTTTAGGAATTTTTTTTACCGCGCGGAATGTTTGTCTGCTTCATTTCAGATGCGATTTGCTCCATCTGCTTCCACGTTTTAGGAATTTAATTGCAGAGTAATTGTAAATGCTCAAGCAATGCATGTTTGATCCGACGATGGTGGAAATTACTGTTGAATTGCGGGATCAATCTGTCTAAGCAACTAAGCAACACATGGCAGATCAAGATGAGCAGAGGGATAAAAAAAAATCCTTGATTGAACTTTTAGTTTCTGTTATCCAAGTAATGGGAAATGGGTTGATCCTGTTTTGGAGAAAACCCGGCACTTACGTTTACGCGTTTGTTACTTCGTTGCGGGTGTCGTTTCGAAGTTGGTCTTTAGCAATTCTGCTGACTGTCGCCATCAAATGGCTGTATAGCAGGAAGAGGCAAAATCTAGATGTGAAATCTTGGACCAGATGGCTTGCAATGAAGAGGGGGAAAAAAGGATGTTGAAGGCATCAAGAGTTCCTAGATGCCTTCATCTTCCCCACTCCAGATGTGGTGCTAATCTTAGTTAAATCCAGCGACTTTAGGGTGTCAGTTTGTCAGATTATGCTATGGGGACATTAGTCTAAGCCCGGTCTTGGATGCATTGTTTTATCCATTTTACTTTGCGGTGGTTAAACCGGTTCTGAAAATTATATAGTTTGACCTGTACTTGTCCAACTGCCATAATCTATTCTTTGACCATGCCAGTAGCTGGCATTTTGTTCTGATCATTTCAGTATATATTGTACTGTCATTTGCTGATCTCATTGTATTTTCAATTCGCAGGCGCCTCTCCGACCAAGTCTCCTCCAGGTAATATATGTCTCTCATGCTTTCTAAAGAGTACTACTACTAGTATACTGACTAAACTAGCCACCTGCCCTGTTATCTGAATCGTGACACTTTGCCAGCTGAAACTTGCCTGATTAAAGAATGATTTCTGATACCGCGGCGGCAAATTGATGCAAGCCACGTTAGTTAGTTTAGGATGCGTTTGGTTGAAGGTGTCATATGAATGGGTTGGGACCGTCCAATTTTTTTGGGATTGATCCATTCAATTCATGCGTTTGGCTGAATATAAGAGATGAGCTAATTATTTAGGACGGGACCACCAGTCATGCTCACATAGTCATGCATGCAAAGGGTTGCCATTTGATTCGACCGATTTGGTTGGGTGGAACGGTTCAGCACCTTCAAGGCATATTCTCTTTTTTTGACTTGAACCATTCATGTGCTTTATAACCAAACATGTCTATTTTTTGAACGATCCCAACCCATTCATGACCACCCTTGCAACCAAACGCACCTTAGTTATAGATAGAAACAACTCGTGTTGGTCGGTTATCGGATGATTGTGGCTGCTTGCAATTATATATGGGGAAAACATATTGTACTGTAGAACCAAATCACTCTATTTGCATTTAGTCATATATATGAGCATAGGACTTGGGCATGTGCTATGGCCTATGAAACATTTTTGGGAAACTAAACACTGCATGTGAGAAGAGTTAAGACATATTCAGACTTTGGAGTCAATTCATGGCGAGAGATACACAAATGTGCACCAGACGGGCTTGAATTTTCCTTTTCCGTCAGGCATGTAAGGGTAGTAGACAGAGTCCCAAGGATTGATGTGGACGACAGTGTAGCACATCCATTTGCAGATGGGGTCATTGTATCTATTCATCCATTTGGAAACATGTTCATGGCAACGCAATAAATGCATTGCATTACAAAGTAGGAATTGTAGTATTTTCCCGCTGGAATTTATTTGACGTAGATCTGCCTTGAAGGCTCACCAAACAATCGCAATCTGTACAAATTTAGGATCGTTTAGGACTTGGATGCAACTTACTGGTAGTACGCCTTGTTCCACTCACTGTGTCTGAAAATTGAAATTGAAGCTTCATATCAAGGGCCAACATGGTTGCTTCTTTATTTCTCATATAAAATCATTAACGTGAAGGTTTCCTTGAGCTGTTACCAACTTACCATAGTTGACATACTTATTCGATCTTCATAAAGGGGTTCCCTTATTTTGGTCATAAACTGAGTTTAAGAGATTAGCTGAAAACCCAACAAAAACCTGATCTCCAAGCAGGAAATCACCTTTGTCTGACCACGTTTTTGTTTCGAACAGCAAACCAAAAAAAAAAATGCATGACCTCACAAACATCTTGGTGTCGATTGCAGGTTCAAGTCCAAGTTCTCCGTCAGGTGGTGGCAAGAGCGCCGGGCACCGCACCATGTCGGCCGGCTTCGCGGGGCTGATGAGCCTGTTCCTGGTCCTGTGGTCTGCCCTGGCATAAGAAACCGGCGATTCGGCATGATGATAGACATGATCTTCTTTCGGCTTATATATCCCATGGTAGATGAGCTGCAGCTCTGGTGGTAGTTCTTGGCGGTGTCGTCGCATTTGTTTTGCCGTGTATTGGTTGGTGTTGCCAGTTCAGTAGACTTGCTGTGAATAAGGATTTCGGCACTCTCTTCAGACCTGTGATGACCAGAGAAGAGTGGGCATTGTGTGAGACGTATTTCGGCTTCACTGTTTTCTTTTCTTTTATACGGTATTTGAGAGAGATTTGTGCTAGTAAGAGGAGGCCACTCACGCCTAGAATTCGATGGGAATTTGTTGTTTTTAGGCCACCACAGATCTAGCCCAGCGACATGCCTCCATGCCGGCGAGGGGTGCTCGCGCTAGCTGCGCCCATGCTTCCCTCACCCCAACAACTTGCGCCACCAATCTGCGAGAGAATCCCAGAGATCCTGCGGCTGATTTCTCTGGTTCCGCAGGCGGTAGGGTTGGACCAAAAGCTCGTAGCTCGCGAGTTTAATGAGCGCTCGGAAGTTCAGCTCGTTAAGCTTGTAGCTCGCTTCTTAATGAACAGAGCCAATCATTGATTTTAGCTCGTTAAGCTTAACGAGCTTAACGAGCAAGCTAACGAGTTTCACGAGTAGTTCGTTAAGCTTGTTAGTAACAACACAATACATATTTTCATCTTATGTGACAAACTTTTTATAGCATCTCAGCCCATTTATTTAATTTAATCGACATATGAGGCAACAAACTACTTCATTTCTTTTTGTAGTCACCATATTTCATTTTAAATACCATACCTACACATTCATCATGTATGTCATAACACATTATAATCTGTTAACGAGCGCTCGCGAGTGCTCACGAGCTTAACGAGCTTCAGACGAGCCGAGCCGAGCAGGGTTTTCTGCTCGTTAATCTTAACGAGCTTAACGAGCCGAGCCTTAACGAGCGCGAGCTTAACGAGCCGAGCTACTCGTTAGTCCACCCCTAGCAGGCGGTACTCATGGCGACCAGAGCCAGGGGATGGACGGAGCGCGCGACCAGGATCCGGGACGCTACCTTCGAGTGGATCCGGTGCGTGCAGGATTGGAAGGCGGCGGATCGGGCGGTTGCGGAGGCGACCACACCGGAATTGAGATCTGCGGCCATGAAGGTTGCCGAAATCCAATGAAGGAGGGCGGATGTGGAACAAAGGAAGCTAGCACGGCGAATCTTCGAGGAGGCCACGCTGGAGGAGAGGGCAAGGATGCCCCCGTTTCCGTCCTCCCCGCCGGCCGAATTCGTGGTCTGGGCGAGGGCGGAAGCAAAATCGGAAGAGCCACGGCGAGCCCTCCGCTGGGAGTGCATCCTTGGCGTCATTCCGCCGAGCGCTTGAGGACTGTTGCGGGTGGGGTGGACCCGCTGCCTCGCCGCGACACGCTGGAGCCGTCGTGGTTTGGAGACCGCGGTGAGGTTCCGTCGGGCGCCCGTTCGAGATATAACAAAGGGATTTGTATCCCAAGGGGACATGTTAGTCATATGATTTCGCAACCGATGATAGTGTTGGAACCATTAGAGGTTGGGCAGAGCTTGTGCTTGAAGAATCGGGAATCATCGTCGGCGGCGAGGTCCAAACCGCCGGAGTCGGGGGATTTTTCCCTTGAGATGTGTGGGAGCACATTTGGGCGGGATAACGTGGGCCCCGTTGCCACATCCCTCCCACCAATTAGATGCGAGAGAGTGAAAATGCCTTTGGCAATTACGCTTCCTCCTCGAGACGGCGCGGAGGAAACTATTTCTAGGGTTTTCGAACAGCTCTGGTCCATTCCCTCCCCCCGCCGTCACCAGCCTCGCCCTCTTCCTCCAAGTAAAACCACCACCACACTGGGATGCTCCGAAAAGATCTAGCTCGTCCTGGGTGTTTTTCTCTCTCTGATCTCTTCCCAGTCAAACATCTCCGGCCGTTTGACCCTCCTCCGACACAGCTCAAGACCATCAGGGAGGGGATTGGGGAGGGATCCAAATCCTTTGCTCAGGCTGTCATGGCGGACAAGAATGCACCGCCGGGGGGACTGAAGCAACACGCCCCGGCCCAGCAGAAGATCTCAGGGCGTCGCCAAGCCGCAGGGAGCGCGCGAACTGCTACCGTTCCCAGTAAAGGTGCTGCCCCTCCTGCACAAGCTTCAGTGGTTGCGCCCCCGCCGCCGGTCCCTCCTCCCCCAGAGGTGCAAGTCTTCGATGAGCGATACAAGGATATGGTTTGCTTTACCTGTGGAGGCCCTGGCCACTACATTGGTAATTGTATTCAGAAGAAAACATGCTTCATCTGTGGATTGGAGGGGCACACTGTCAACAATTGTGCAGCCTGGGCGCAACCTCACCAAGTGGCCACATTCTTCGGGAGTTCTGCTTTTGGGCTGGGATTCTATCACATAGACGCTCCTGTGGGTCGAGAAGCAAATTGGATGAACTTCAGAAACTGTGGAGAAGTGTGGGTCATGAAAGGTGAAATCAACAAGTCGGATCTGGTTAAGAATATGTTTGGTATATTCTGCAAAAACAAGCAATGGACATGGCAGATCAGATCACTGTCAGAGAAGTAGTTCCTGGTCAGATTCCCACCCTGGAAAGATTTGAAGAACTAATTGAATTTCCTGCCTTCGATTTGCCCATCGATGGAGTCTCTGTGTCTGTTGAAAAGTGGACCGGTGCAATTGACCCATTCAGCGAGCTTACTGAAGCCTGGGTTGTCGTTGAGGGGCTGTCGTCTAAATGGTGCACATGGAAGGTCCTGTCTCAGATTGCTTCCTGCTTTGGAATCCTTGTGGATGTAGATTGGAATGGCCAGATGAAGAGCTTTTATGGGAAAGTGAGAGTCAAAATTGCTTGCAGGGACCCAACTAAGATCCCCTTCGAACGGATCATGGAGATGAGGAAAAAACTCTATATCTTATCCTTTACAGTGGAAGCTTTTGACCAAGTAGGGGCTGATGATCCTAATGATGACGATGGACCTACTGACATAACTTTGGACGATGACAACAAGGCAATTGACGATGAGGAGCTGGATAAGGACATCCTAGATAATGGAGAGGAACCCATTGATGACCTGGACCTTGCCAATAGGGCCCCCACAAAAACTCCAGCTGGGAAGAAAACAACTGATGATGGTGCTACATTCCATCCCCTTGCTCTGTTAGAGGCATGTATTACTCCTGCGGGAGTTAATAAGAAGAATGAAGAAGAAACTAAGGCCCAGAGCATGTGCTCTTCGATACCCTTCTCTGAGGCTATCAAAATCCTTAGTTCTACCCACAACAAGACAGGCCAGTATGCTTGCTGCATCATCAAGTGGTAAAGCTGCTGTCACTTCCCCAATGTCTGCTCAAAAAATATACTGCTCTGGCCTGTTGGAAGAACTGGAGGACTCTGCTTCTGATACTGCTAGTGAAACTGCTGAATCAGATGAGGAAATGGATACTGTTGAAGCTCCTATAGCCAGTGGTTTGAAGATAATGTGATTTATGGAGAAAATTAAGGAAAGGTCAACACCCAAAAACAAGTGGGGACCAGTTGTTGCTCCAAGGCTGAGCTCCAGGGTACACAGCAAGCAAAACATCATGGAGAAAGCTGCAGCCTACAAAATGAAGCAAAACCTGGAAATCCCCCTACCTTTAAAAGTAAGTCTTTTACTACTGATTCTGCATCTAGTTTAGAGGCTTATGCTTCTGCAGTTAACATCAAAATTGGTGATGATGAGATAGAGAAAAACCAGATTATTAATGACATTATTAGAGATGAAACTGAAAAATGCCTTTTATTTGCTTCTCAGAATCCTGAAATATCTCTGCCTGACAATTTAGACACTGGATTTAATACTGATGCTGGAGTTTATACTCCAATAAGAGACATTCCCAACACCCACACACCAGGGGGCACTGCTGGTGTGGAAGGTGGCTCTGGGAATGCTGTGAGAGGTGTTGGGGAACGTAGCATAAATTCAAAATGTTCCTACGTGTCACCAAGATCTATCTATGGAGAAACCAGCAATGAGGAAGGAGTGGATCTACATACCCTTGTAGATCGCGCGCACAAGCGTTCAAGAGAACGGGGTTGATGGAGTCGTACTCGTCGTGATCCAAATCACCGATGATCCTAGCACCGAACGGACGGCACCTCCGCGTTCAACTCACGTACGGAGCAACGACATCTCCTCCTTCTTGATCCAGCAAGGGGGGAGGAGAGGTTAAGGAAGATGGCTCCAGTAGCAGCACGACGGCGTGGTGGTGATGGAGCTGCAGTACTCCGGCAGGGCTTCGCCAAGCTCTATGGAGGAGGAGGATGTGTTGGAGAGGGAGAGGGAGGCACCAAAGGCAAAGGTGAGAAGTTCTCCATCTCCCCCACTATATATAGGGGGGCCTAGGGGAGGCGCCAGCCCTAGGAGATCCAATCTCCTAGGGGGCGGCGGCCAAGGGAGGAATCCCTCCTCCCCAAGGCACCTAGGAGGTGCCTTCCCCTCTTAGGACTCTTCCTTAGGGTTTCCCCACCCTTAGGCACATGGGCCCTAGGGGGAAGTGGCGCCCCAGCCCACTTTGGGCTGGATCCCTTCCCACTTCAGCCCATGGGGCCCTCCGGGATAGGTGGCCCCACCCGGTGGACCCCCGGGACCCTTCCGATGGTCCCGGTACAATATCGGTGACCCCGAAACTTGTCCCGGTGGCCGAAATAGCACTTCCTATATATAATTCTTTACCTCCGGACCATTCCGGAACTCCTCGTGACGTCCGGGATCTCATCCGGGACTCCGAACAACATTCGGGTTACTGCATATACATATCCCTACAACCCTAGCGTCACCGAACCTTAAGTGTGTAGACCCTACGGGTTCGGGAGACATGTAGACATGACCGAGATGACTCTCCGGTCAATAACCAACAGCGGGATCTGGATACCCATGTTGGCTCCCACATGTTCCACGATGATCTCATCGGATGAACCACGATGTCAAGGACTTAATCAATCCCGTATACAATTCCCTTTGTCTATCGGTACGATACTTGCCCGAGATTCGATCGTCGGTATCCCGATACCTTGTTCAATCTCGTTACCGGCAAGTCTCTTTACTCGTTCCGTAACACATCATCCCGTGATCAACTCCTTGATCACATTGTGCACATTATGATGATGTCCTACCGAGTGGGCCCAGAGATACCTCTCCGTCACACGGAGTGACAAATCCCAGTCTCGATTCGTGCCAACCCAACAGACACTTTCGGAGATACCCGTAGTGTACCTTTATAGCCACCCAGTTACGTTGTGACGTTTGGCACACCCAAAGTATTCCTACGGTATCCGGGAGTTGCACAATCTCATGGTCTAAGGAAATGATACTTGACATTAGAAAAGCTTTAGCATACGAACTACACGATCTTGTGCTAGGCTTAGGATTGGGTCTTGTCCATCACATCATTCTCCTAATGATGTGATCCCGTTATCAACGACATCCAATGTCCATGGTCAGGAAACCATAATCATCTATTTGATCAACGAGCTAGTCAACTAGAGGCTTACTAGGGACATGGTGTTGTCTATGTATCCACACATGTATCTGAGTTTCCTATCAATACAATTCTAGCATGGATAATAAACGATTATCATGAACAAGGAAATATAATAATAACCAATTTATTGTTGCCTCTAGGGCATATTTCCAACAGTCTCCCACTTGCACTAGAGTCAATAATCCAGTTCACATCGATATGTGATTAACACTCAAGGTCACATCCCCATGTGACCAACATCCAAAGAGTTTACTAGTGTCACTAAACTAGTTCACATCATCATGTGATTAAGACTCAATGAGTTCTGGGTTTGATCATGTTTTGCTTGTGAGAGAGGTTTTAGTCAACGGGTCTGCCATGTTCAGATCCGTATGTACTTCGCAAATTTCTTATGTCATCTTGTAGATGCAACTACTACGCTACATTCGGAGCTATTCCAAATGACTGTTCTACTATACAAATCCAGTTTACTACTTAGAATAATCTGGATTAGTGTCAAAGTTTGCATCGGCGTAACCCTTTACGACGAACTCTTTTACTACCTCCATAATCGAGAAAATTCCTTAGTCCACTAGTTACTAAGGATAACTTTGACCGCTGTCCTGTGATCCATTCTTAGATCACTCTTGTACCCCTTGACTGACTCATGGCAAGGCACATTTCAGGTGCGGTACACAGCATAGCATACTGTAGAGCCTATGTCTTAAGCATAGGGGACGACCTTCGTCCTTTCTCTCTATTCTGCCGTGGTCGAGCTTTAAGTCTTAACTTCATACCTTACAACTCAGGCAAGAACTCCTTCTTTGACTGATCCATCTTGAACACCTTCAAGATCATGTCAAGGTATGTGCTCATTTGAAAGTACCATTAAGCGTTTTGATCTATCCTTATAGATCTTGATGCTCAATGTTCAAGTAGCTTAATCCAGGCTTTCCATTGAAAAACACTTTCCAAATAACCCTATATGCTTTCCAGAAATTCTACATCATTTCTGATCAACAATATGTTAACAACATATACTCATCAGAAATTCTATAGTGCTCCCACTCACTTCTTTGGAAATACAAGTTTCTCATAAACTTTGTATAGACCCAAAATCTTTGATCATCTCATCAAAGCATACATTCCAACTCCGAGATGCTTACTCCAGTCCTTAGAAGGATTGCTGGAGCTTTGCATACTTATTAGCATCTTTCAGGATTGACAAAACCTTCCGGTTGTATCACATACAACCTTTCCTCAAGAAAATCATCGAGGAAACAATGTTTTGACATCCTATCTGCAAGATTCCATAAATAATGCAGTAATCGCTAATATAATTCCAACAGACTCTTAGCATCGCTACGAGTGAGAAAGTCTCATCGTAGTCAACTCCTTGAACTTGTCGGAAAACATCTTAACGACAAGTCGAGCTTTCTTAATGGTGATACTTACCATCATTGTCCGTCTTCCTTTTAAAATCCATATGTACCTAACAGCCTTACGACCATCAAGTAGTTCTTCCAAAGTCTACACTTTGTTTTCATACATGGATCCTCTCTCGGATTTTATGGCCTCGAGCCATTTATCGGAATCCAGGCCCACCATCGCTTCTCCATAGCTCGTAGGTTCATTGTTGTCTAGCAACATGACTTCCAAGACAGGATTACGTACCACTCTGAAGTAGTACGCATCCTTGTCATCCCACGAGGTTTGGTAGTGACTTGATCTGAAGTTTCATGATCACTATCATAAGCTTCCACTTCAATTGGTGTAGGTGCCACAGGAACAACTCCTGTGCCCTGCCACACACTAGTTGAAGAGACGGTTCAATAACCTCATCAAGTCTCCACCATCCTCCCACTCAATTCTTTCGAGAGAAACTTTTCCTCGAGAAAGGACCCGATTCTAGAAACAATCCCTTATTGCTTTCGAATCTGAGACAGGAGGTATACCCAACTGTTTTGGGTGTCCTATGAAGATGCATTTATCCGCTTTGGGTTCGAGCTTATCAGCCTGAAACTTTTTCACATAAGCGTCGCAGCCCCAAACTTTTAAGAAATGACAGCTTAGGTTTCTCTAAACCATAGTTCATATGGTGTCATCTCATCGGAATTACGTGGTGCCCTATTTAAAGTGAATGTGGTTGTCTCTAATGCCTAACCCATAAACTATCGTGGTAATTCGATAAGAGACATCATGGTATGCATCATATCCAATAGGGTGCAGTTATGATGTTCGGACACACCATCACACTATGGTGTTCCAGGCTGTATTAGTTGTGAAACAATTTCCACAATGTCTTAATTCTGTGCCAAACTCGTAATTCAGATATTCATCTCTATGATCATATCATAGATATTTTATCCTCTTGTCACGACGATCTTTCAACTTCACCCTGAAATTACTTGAACCTTTCAATAATTCAGACTCGTGATTCATCAAGTAAATATACTCAACATCTACTCAAATCATCTGTGAAGTAAGAACATAACGATATCCACTACATGCCTCAGCACTCATTGGACTGCACACATCAAAATGTATTACTTCCAACAAGTTGCTTTCTAGTTCCATTTTACTGAAAACGAGGCTTTCAGTCATCTTGCCCATGTGGTATGATTTGCATGTCTCAAGTGATTCAAAATCAAGTGAGTCCAAACGGTCCATTTGCATGGAGTTTCTTCATGCATATACACCAATAGACATGGTTCGCATGTCTCAAACTTTTCAAAAACGAGTGAGCCCAAAGATCCATCAACATGGAGCTTCTTCATGCGTTTTATACCGATATGACTTAAGTGGCAGTGCCACAAGTAGGTGGTACTATCATTACTATCTTTTGGCATGAACATGTGTATCACTACGATCGAGATTCAATAAACCATTCATTTTAGGTGTAAGACCATTGAAGGTATTATTCAAATAAACAGAGTAACCATTATTCTCCTTAAATGAATAACCGTATTGCGATAGACATAATCCAATCATGTCTATGCTCAACGCAAACACCAAATAACAATTATTTAGGTTTTAATACCAATCTCGATGGTAGAGGGAGCGTACGATATTTGATCAACCTTGGAAATACTTCCAACACATATCGTCAGCTCACCTTTAGCTAGTCTCCGTTTATTCCGTAGCTTTTATTTCGAGTTACTAACACTTAGCAACCGAACCGGTATCTAATACCCTGGTGCTACTAGGAGTACTAGTAAAGTACACATCAACACAATGTATATCCAATATACTTCTATCGACCTTGCCAGCCTTCTCATCTACCAAGTATCTAGGGTAATTCTGCTCCAGTGGCTGTTCCCCTTATTACAGAAGCACTTAGTCTCGGGTTTGGGTTCAACCTTGGGTTTCTTCACTAGAGCAGCAGCTGATTTGCCGTTTCATGAAGTATCCCTTCTTGCCCTTGCCCTTCTTGAAACTAGTGGTTTCACCAACCATCAACAATTGATGCTCCTTCTTGATTTCTACTTTTGTGGTGTCAAACATCGCGAATATCTCAAGGATCATCATATATGTCCCTGATACATTATAGTTCATCACGAAGCTCTAGCAGCTTGGTGGTAATGACTTTGGAGAACTATCACTATTTCATCTGGAAGATCAACTCCCACTTGATTCAAGCGATTGTTGTACTCAGACAATCTGAGCACAAGCTCAACAATTGAGCTTTTCTCCTTAGTCTGCAGGCTAAGAAAATCGTCGGAGGTCTTATACCTCTTGACGTGGGCACGAGCCTGAAATCCCAATTTCAGCCCTCAAAACATCTCATATGTTTCGCGACGTTTCAAGACGTCTTCGGTGCCTCAACTCTAAACCGTTTAATTGAACTATCACGTAGTTATCAAATGTGTATGTCAGATGTTCGCAACATCCATAGACGACGTTCGAGGTTCAGCACACTCAGCGGTGCATTAAGGACATAAGCCTTCTATGAAGCAATGAGGACAATCCTCAGTTTACGGACCTAGTCCGCATAATTGCTACTATCAACTTTCAACTAAATATTCTCTAGGAACATATCTAAACAGTAGAACTAAAGCGCGAGCTACGACATAATTTGCAAAAACTTTTGACTATGTTCAGGATAAATAAGTTCATCTTATGAACTCCCACTCAGATAGACATCCCTCTAGTCATCTAAGTGATTACATGATCCGAGTCAACTAGGCCGTGTCCGATCATCACGTGAGACGGACTAGTCATCATCGGTGAACATCTTCATGTTGATCGTATCTACCATACGACTCATGCTCGACCTTTCGGTCTCTTGTGTTCCGAGGCCATGTCTGTACATGCTAGGCTCGTCAAGTCAACCTAAGTGTTTTGCATGTGTTCCGAGGCCATGTCTGTACATGCTAGGCTCGTCAACACCCGTTGTATTCGAATCGTAAGAGTCTATCACACCCGATCATCACGTGGTGCTTCGAAACAACGAACTTTCGCAACGGTGCACAGTTAGGGGGAACACCTTCTTGAAATTTTAGTGAGGGATCATCTTATTTACTACCGTTATTCTAAGCAAATAAGATGTATAAACATGATAAACATCACATGCAATCAAATAGTGACATGATATGGCCAATATCATATTGCTCCTTTTGATCTCCATCTTCGGGGCTCCATGATCATTATCGTCACCGGCATGACACCATGATCTCCATCATCGTGTCTTCATGAAGTTGTCTCGCCAACTATTACTTCTACTACTACAGCTAACGGTTAGCAATAAAGTAAAGTAATTACATGACATTTATGTTGACACGCAGGTCATAAATAAATAAAGACAACTCCTATGGCTCCTGCCGGTTGTCATACTCATCGACATGCAAGTCGTGATTCCTATTACAAGAACATGATCAATCTCATACATCACATATCATTCATCACATTCTTCTTGGCCATATCACATCACATAGCATACCCTGCAAAAACAAGTTAGACGTCCTCTAATTGTTGTTTGCATGTTTTACGTGGGTGCTATGGGTTTCTAGCAAGAACGTTTCTTACCTACGCAAAGAACACAACGTGATATGCCAATTGCTATTTACCCTTCATAAGGACCCTTTTCATCGAATCCGATCCGACTAAAGTGGGAGAGACAGACACCCGCTAGCCACCTTATGCAACTAGTGCATGTCAGTCGGTGGAACCAGTCTCACGTAAGAGTACGTGTAAGGTCGGTCCGGGCCGCTTCATCCCACAATACCGCCGAATCAAGATTGGACTAGTAACGGTAAGCATATTGAACAAAATCAACACCCACAACTACTTTGTGTTCTACTCGTGCATAGTAACTACGCGTAGACCTAGCTCATGATGCCACTGTTGGGGAACGTAGCATAAATTCAAAATTTTCCTACGTGTCACCAAGATCTATCTATGGAGAAACTAGCAACGAGGGAGGAGAGGATCTACATACCCTTGTAGATCGCGCGCACAAGCGTTCAAGAGAACGGGGTTGATGGAGTCGTACTCGTCGTGATCCAAATCACCGATGATCCTAGCGCCGAACGGACGGCACCTCCGCGTTCAACTCACGTACGGAGCAGCGACGTCTCCTCCTTCTTGATCTAGCAAGGGGGGAGGAGAGGTTGAGGAAGATGGATCCAGCAGCAGCACGCCGGCGTGGTGGTGATGGAGCTGCAGTACTCCGGCAGGGCTTCGCCAAGCTCTATGGAGGAGGAGGATGTGTTGGAGAGGGAGAGGGAGGCACCAAAGGCAAAGGTGAGAAGTCCTCCATCTCCCCCACTATATATAGGGGGCCTAGGGGGGGCGCCGGCCCTAGGAGATCCAATCTCCTAGGGGGGCGGCGGCCAAGGGAGGAATCCCTCCTCCCCAAGGAACCTAGGAGGTGCCTTCCCCTCTTAGGACTCTTCCTTAGGGTTTCCCCACCCTTAGGCACATGGGCCCTAGGGGGAAGTGGCGCCCCAGCCCACTTTGGGCTGGATCCCTTCCCACTTCAGCCCATGGGGCCCTCCGGGATAGGTGGCCCCACCCGGTGGACCCCCGGGACCCTTCCGGTGGTCCCGGTACAATACCGGTGACCCCGAAACTTGTCCCGATGGCCGAAATAGCACTTCCTATATATAATTCTTTACCTCCGGACCATTCCGGAACTCCTCGTGACGTCCGGGATCTCATCCGGGACTCCGAACAACATTCGGGTTACTGCATATACATATCCCTACAACCCTAGCGTCACCGAACCTTAAGTGTGTAGACCCTACGGGTTCGGGAGACATGTAGACATGACCGAGATGACTCTCCGGTCAATAACCAACAGCGGGATCTGGATACCCATGTTGGCTCCCACATGTTCCACGATGATCTCATCGGATGAACCACGATGTCAAGGACTTAATCAATCCCGTATACAATTCCCTTTGTCTATCGGTATGATACTTGCCCGAGATTCGATCGTCGGTATCCCGATACCTTGTTCAATCTCGTTACCGGCAAGTCTCTTTACTCGTTCCGTAACACATCATCCCGTGATCAACTCCTTGATCACATTGTGCACATTATGATGATGTCCTACCGAGTGGGCCCAGAGATACCTCTCCGTCACACGGAGTGACAAATCCCAGTCTCGATTCGTGCCAACCCAACAGACACTTTCGGAGATACCTGTAGTGTACCTTTATAGCCACCTAGTTACGTTGTGACGTTTGGCACACCCAAAGTATTCCTACGGTATCCGGGAGTTGCACAATCTCATGGTCTAAGGAAATGATACTTGACATTAGAAAAGCTTTAGCATACGAACTACATGATCTTGTGCTAGGCTTAGGATTGGGTCTTGTCCATCACATCATTCTCCCAATGATGTGATCCCGTTATCAACGACATCCAATGTCCATGGTCAGGAAACCGTAACCATCTATTTGATCAACGAGCTAGTCAACTAGAGGCTTACTAGGGACATGGTGTTGTCTATGTATCCACACATGTATCTGAGTTTCCTATCAATACAATTCTAGCATGGATAATAAACGATTATCATGAACAAGGAAATATAATAATAACCAATTTATTGTTGCCTCTAGGGCATATTTCCAACAAGAGGTGGACTTTTTAGTCTGACAAATCCTTTCAAAATCCCATGATTGATATCTTTTGGAATATTAGAGGTCTGGGTCAAAAAGGAAACTACAGTGCCTGTCTGACTTAGTTAACAAGTATAAGCCTTATTTTTTGGACTTTCAGGAGATTAAGAGAGAAATTTTATCTGACTCTTTCCTCAATGCCCTAGCTGGCTCTATTGCTTATGAGTGGCATATTTTACCTGCAGTAGGTTCTGCTGGGGGTATCCTTGTGGGTACTAAGTCTAATCTTTTTGAGGTTCTTAGTGTGAGTAATAAGAAGTATTGTATTATTGTATCTTTAAAAAATAAAATTGATGTCTTTTGTCGGCACTTAATTGTGGTTTATGGAACAGCTTATGCTGTAGACAAAATTGACTTTATTGCTGAACTTCATGAAAGTATGGATGGCTTGTGCTATCCTGTTCTGTTTGGAGGTGATTTCAATCTGATTAGGGAGGCTAAGGAGAAATCCTCGGGCAATATTAATACTTCTTGGACATTTATGTTCAGTGACTGGATTAACAAATGGGGCCTTATGGAATATAAACTATCAAACATGGTCTATACCTGGAGTAACAATCAAAATAACTCCATCTTTGCCACTATTGACATAGTTTTCTCTGCCACTAGCTGGGATAGTCACTCCCCCCTCACCACCTTGTGTGCACCGCCTAGGGTGGGGAGTGATCATGCCCCAATTCTCCTTGACTCTGGGATAGGTACATGCAACCCATCCAGACCCTTTAAATTTGAGAAGTGGTGGCTGGAACAACCAGATTTTCGAGCCCTGGTAGAAAAAATTTGGGCCACACCTTCCCCTTGCATAACTGCTATTGGGACCTGGCAATTTAAAACCCAGTTATTTAGGAGAAGTGTTAAAGGATGGAGTATAAACCTAGAAGCAGCCATGAAGAAAAGAAAAAAGGACCTGCTTCAGGAATTTGATATCTTGGATGTCTTTGCTGAACAAAACAGAACTAATGTTGGGGATGTCCTCAAAATGAAACAAATCAGGAGTGAGCTTGAAGAAATTTGGAGAAAAGAGGAAACTTCCATGTGGCAGAGATCTAGAGATAGGAAGATCAAAGAGGGAGATAGAAACACAACATATTTTCATGCTGTGGCTAACCAACATAGGAGGAAAAATCAGTTGTCTATCTTGGAGGGTCCAGATGGACCTGTGTACTCCACTAAAGACATGCTAGATGTTGCTACTGACTTTTATAAAGACCTCTTTTGTTATGAGCCCAGACCCAATATCCATTTAGATGACCAGTTTTGGTCTGAGGAAGAGCTTGTGACAGAAGCAGAGAATGCCTCACTGGAAAAACCTTTTTCAAAAGAGGAAATCAAAGAAGCTATCATGAGCTCATATGCTAATGGGGCCCCTGGCCCTGATGGCCTCCCATTCTTGTTTTATCAACACTTTTGGGAGGTTATCAAAAATGATTTTATGGCCCTGGTGAGGGATTTTAAAAATGGGACCCTGGATATCCAGAGATTAAATTATTCTATTGTTACTCTTATCCCTAAAGAGCCTGATGCAAAAAATATGAGGAAATTCAAACCCATCTGTTTGAGTAACCACTCTGTAAAGATCTTTAGCAAAGCCATGACAAACAGGGTTGCCCCTGTAGGTCATAGGCTCCTATCACCATGCCAATCTGCTTTTGTTAGGGACAGATTTATTCTAGAAAGTGTTGTCACTGCCCATGAGGCCATCCATGAAGTTCATAAATCAAATGAACCTGGGGTTGTCCTCAAGTTAGATTATGAAAAAGCCTATGATCGACTGAACTGGGATTTCCTAGTAGAGATGCTAACTTCTAGGGGTTTTGGAGCTAAATGGATTAGGTGGAACCTCTCCATTTTGCAACAAAGCTCCTTCTGTGTCAAAATTAATGATGTCCTAGGGCCTTACTTTGTGTGTGTGTGTGGGGGGGAGGGCTCAAACAGGAAGACCCAAGCTTCCCCATGCTTTTCAACCTGGTAGCTGATGTGTTCTCTCGCATGCTTGCTAAAGCTGTTAACAGCAACATTATTTCTGGGATTGTTCCCCATATCATCCCACAGGGGCTGATATGTTTGCAATATGCTGATGACACGATCCTATTCCTTAATCCCAAACCTGAATATGTTAAGAATCTAAAATGGCTCCTGGCATGTTTTGAAAACCTTTCTGGGTTGAAGATTAACCATGATAAATGTGAGGTAGTGCCAATAAATATGAATGAAGATGATGCTAAGTTGTTATCCCAAATTTTCTGTTGTAAGTTGGGGGATTTCCCTCTGAAATATCTTGGAGTCCCATTACACTACGTCAAACTGAGAAGAGAAGACATTCAGTATATCATAGACAAGATTATTAGGAGAATTTGTGGCTGGAAAGGGAGATTACTTAGCTATGAGGCAAAGTTAGTCCTCCTTAAAGCCTGCATTGCTAGTATTCCTATGTATCTAATGTCTGTTATCAAATTTTCCAAGTGGGCAATCAAAGCCATCACTTCACAGATGGCTCATTTCTTCTGGGGTAACCTAGGAGATGAGCATAAATACCATCTTGCTAACTAGGGGTTAATCTCTCAGAAAAAGGAATTTGGTGGATTGGGGGTACCTAATTTAAGGGAATTTAACATGGCTCTACTAGCCTCTTGGGCAAAAAGGTATTTCATGGACAGTGATAAAAACTGGGTGAGGCTGGTAGATCATAAGTGTAGAACTGGCAAACCCAATGTGTTGTGGTCCAGACAGGGTGTGGGCTCTCCATTTTGGAAGGGAGTTACCTGGGCTTTTGAAGGGATAAGACCTTTCTACAAATGGAAGTTGGGAAATGGAGAGAAGATTAGCTTCTGGGATGACGTATGGGTAGGGGATTCTTCCCTAAAAACCCAAATTTGGGATGTCTATGAAATCTGTCAACAACAACATTGTGCAGTTTCAGAGGTGTGGGATGGTGTTAGTTTAAAACTCACCTTCAATAGATGCGTGGAGGCTGAGTTTATGGAGAGATGGCATAATTTGATCTGGGTCATATCTAACATAACCATAATAATGAGGAGGACCAACCTATTTGGCTGTTAGAATCATCAGGGGTGTATTCGGTCAAGTCCTTCTACAACATGATTAATTGGGGTGGGGTTTGTACCCCCGTGTGGAAATTTTTTGGAAGATTGTTGTGCCTCACATATATCTAGTTTTTCTGTGGTTAGCCTTCAAGAATAAAATTCTTACCAGAGATAACCTAAATAAAAGGAGGGTGGTAGAAAACTTAAAATGTTTGTATTGTGACGAAGATGAGACAGTTTATCATCTATTCTTTGAATGTGTAGTTGCCAAACAGATTTGGAGTGATGTGACTGACTCCTTTGAGTTTAATATACCTAATAATATGACTGAATTATCTTCCTTATATAATTTAAATAACAAGAGATGTGTTGTTAATATTGCTTGTGTTGCTACCATTTGGGGCATTTGGACTATGCATAATGACATGTGTTTTCAGGGCGTACCATGGACAAGCACCCGTGCAATCTTGTCAAAGATCAGCGCATCGCTACATCAATGGAAGATCCTCTGTGTGGGCGACCAATCGGTGCTGCTGAGAAAATGCCTTCAACTCCTGGATCGGCGAAGAGGCGAGCTACTCAGAATTGTGTGGGTCTGGGGCTGAGAGCATGCGTGAAGAGGTCCCGAGGCGAGGCGCTGAAGACTCATTCAGAGTGAAGGGTAAAGTGCTGCACAACACACAAAACGTTTCACTATGTATCTTTGTTGCCTCTGTTCATGGCTCAGCGCGAGGACTAGAGTTTGTCTGTTTGACAGTAGACGCTTTTCCATTTCGGCTGTTTTTGCTTTTAGTTGCCTCTGCAAACTTACAACTCTCTTAGGCCGTAAGTTCTCCTGCTTTCCTTTTGCTTTGGTTTGCCACCTCGGGTAGGCTCGATTGCTTGTAATAGTCTCTGTTGACTTGCGTTTTGCTCCGTTTTCAATAAAAACTAGTGCTTGGGGAGCCATCATGTGGCGCCGCTTGAGAGGAAGCTGTGTGCATGTTTCCATTAAAAAAATACATAGAGTCCTCGCCTTCGTCTAAAAAAATTTCCCACCTTCATCTAACAAAGAAGTAAAAAATAAAAATTTACCAAACCAGCCTATCAACAAGTGCCACTTTGCATAACCCTGCATTTAAAAAATACCAGAGGTCTCCATCTCCATCTAAAAAAGAATATATTTAAAAATAATCCACAGCTTCATCTAAAAAAATTTGCAAAAGATTTCCCACCGCGGCCAACCAGCTTGCGCCATATGGCATAGCTGGTTGGCCGCCCTTCACGCGTAGCTTAATGGTTTTAATGGGGCGGGGGGAAACCCCTTTGATAAAAAAATTGATTTTTTCTTTAGACACGATGGAAATTTGATGAATCCGTGAATAATCTCGCTACGGACTAATCTCCGTAAATCCTGGGCCTAGATTTAAGCCCGTTGGCCGGGCTGTGCTCGGGCCTAGGTTTTGTGCGTCGGGCTTTGGGTAGGCGCAGCCTGAAGCCCGGCCCGGCCCGACGGATGGCCAGGTATTATAGGTCACATCTCCGGTACGGGCTCGACCTAATCGAACCTCCTTCCATGGGGATCTCGCCGTCGCCGAGTGACCGCGCCGCCGCTCCGGCTAGGCTGCTGCCGGTGCGGTACTACGTGCGGGACGTCTGGGAGATAAAGCGGGAGGAGGACCCCGTCCACGACCCAGACTCGCCGCAGTCCCCGAGCCAGGTCGGCTATGACGTGCCGCCGCTGGTGTTCCCCAACCCCTCCCCCTCCCCCTCCTGGCTGTCCCGCCGGACGGCGTTCGAGCGCCACCTCCCCGCCACCCACGACGAGCCGCCGCCACCGCCGCCGGAAGAACCGCCCGCGCGGCGCCCGGAGGAGGAAGACCCGGATCTGTACTTCTGCCTCAAAGACCCCGACGACCCCGAGTTCGTGCGCCGGAGCCACGAGTTCCAGAGCAAGAGGTACGCCGTGCATGCGCTGCGGGGCTACAACGCCGACCCCGGCAACGGCGTCAAGTACGAGCTGGTCGAGGGCAGCGCCAGTAGCAACAACATCCTGCTCGACTGCGCCGAGATCCTCGGCCACGTCGTCTTCACCGCCAGGCCTGTCGCCGCCGGCGGCGGGCGGGATCAGACCTTCTTCGCCGAGGTTCACCCGCCGAACCATGCCCTCGCCTGCATGATTTCATTGGACGACGACGGTGACTGCTGCCGAGGGGCGGCTGCCGACGACGACGAGCTGTGCCAGTTCTGTCGACGAGATCTCAGGCACCCGGAGGTGCATCCGGAGCTAAGGAGACCACCTCGTGGGTCGTCGGCGATGGAAACAATCGTGAATTGTGATTGATTAAGACCCTGTTCAGTAATCGACAAACTCCTGGAATCTTCGGAGCGGGGAAACTGCAGCTCCGTCATTTTCAACTGCAACTCCGGGGCAGAGTTGTGGAGCGGAGCGATACCGAACAGGGTCTAAAGATTAACGCCTTACTTATTCCTCTAGGATAGATTGACCGAAACAAATACCGCACTACTTTGATTATCAATGTATGAACTGCAGGTTACGAGCAGTTTAATTTCTTCAACAAGAATTGGTGCAATATTTTGAGGCAAATCCACATAATCTTTATGCGAATTTTAGTTCTATGTGTCCTTTTGAGCAGATAAATTAAACATATAAAGGATGAACCAGTGCGCCCAACTAGCGGCCGTGGCCACGTCTCCTTTTATTCCCGAGCGCTCGCTTCCTCCCGCCGCCTCCTTCTGTTCCTCTTCCTCTCCCTCGGCGTAGCCCCTCCACCTCCCTCCTTCTTTGACGGCGCCTGGTCCAGATCGGGCTCAGGTCGTCGCGTGGTCCAGATCGGGCTCAGGTCGTCTCCATTGAGAGCAGGGGTGAACAGCTGGAAGCGGTGGGGAGAAGCGAGCGGCAGCCGGCAGGGAGAGGTGGAGAGCCACGACGGGGTGGACAGCGGGAAGCGGTGGGGAGAAGCGAGCGGCAGTCGACAAGGAGAGCCACGACGATGGCCGGCGTCAGCTACCACTTCCTCCCCTCGTCGGTGCCGCGAGGCCGCTGAGCCCGCGCCCGAGCTTCCCGTCCGTGAGCGATCGCTCCGCCCGCCGACCGTCCCCCGTCCGTGTGCTTCTTCTCGGGACGTCGACGCCACGGAGCTCGTCAAGGTGCCCTCTCGTCCCTCTTCACCTCCTCATGCGTCTATCTCTATTCGATTTGGTCCTCTGATTCAGATTTCTCACACAAGCGGATGGTTGTTGTCCTCTATTCGTGTTCGCGCTCGTGCAGCTCCCTCTCTGCTACTGCAGGAGGATTGGATTGGATTGGTTTCTACTTGCTCTATTATCTATTTGAGAATCTGAGATGCGGCCCTCCAAATCTTAGGCCCCAGAAGGAGGATTTGAGAGTGGAGAAGGATCACCTGAATGTGATTTGGAGGAAGGAGTTGTCCAGGAATCAAAATGTTATTATTTTACTATTCTGCAGGGGAGAATCTAAAGATTATTTGTTTCTTTTTATGCTTGCAGATCGTGTTTAGTGTTTGGGATTCACACCCTGCATTGATAAGGTCTGAATTTAACATCCATTTTTAACACTGGGTTCCTCAAGTGTTTCAGTTCGTACTTTGCCGACGTACAATCTATTGGCCACATTTTCTAGCACACTTATTCCAACTGAAGTCAGCTCCTGCTTGCACTTCTCCACTGAGTGAATGCTAATAGTTTTAAAAAGATAAACCACCCATAGAATTGGTTCTAATTAGATCCTCTGAAAGATGCAAGCAGCTAGAGTACCTTAGTCCATAGGAGTCCTGGAACTGGTTCAGAAGTTCTTGAGTAAACTGGATTAGTGAGAATATTAATTGAGTCACTGCTCAAGAAACAAAGTAGAATAACGACAGCGTAGCTAATACCATTTGTCCCTGCATGATGTATTTTCATCTCAAATGCATTTGAATGGCTTGATTTTTGCAGAGATCTTGTCACCTGCGCCCTTGTTTGGTCCTACATAAAACCGTCATCTTGCTTTAAATTCAAGTGGTCAGGTCTTTGATAGTACGCATGGCTGAACCCATCTTTTGTTGAATTTGGGAACCGTCTAATATAGCTATTTTTTAAGAAGGAGCTTGAACAGATCTCAGTATATGTTAATTTTGTAGAACTAAAGGAGCCTGACTGACCAGGTAATTCCCAGCGAACTGAAGCAGCTAAGCTTGTAGGCATGTGTACTATAAACAGAACCAAGTTCTGCATATATTGTATTTGCAGAAAATGTTTTTGGCCTGTACGGTTCTAACAAATTTGAGGTGATAAATTCTGAACACTAAAAGAATTAGTTTTGTAGGACCAGTTTTCTTGTATGACCTTGCACTACTGTATTGATTTTCTTGTACTTGCATGGTCGGACTAATAATCAGCACAACCTTACTAATTCAATAGGACTAATTTATTTGAACTAAAGCCTTAGTATGTATGTTCATAATACGTGCAGATCACCACATGCAGACTATTCATTCCTTGCCAAACTGCACATGCTAGCTACTGTTTGAAGATGGCGTTGTAAAAAATGCATAAGCTGGGGATGGCATGGTGATGCTGCTGGTCGAGAAGTACCATCCCAGTGCGTACTTCCTCCAGCCCATAATTTCAATTTTCTCTTGTTGAATGGGAAATTTATGCTTGGCTAGGTTCAGATTCTGGCGTTTAGTGCATCCGCACTGAACTGATTGCTGGATTTGGTAGGGGGTGATATCATTTCGTTCATGGGTGAACCTGAACACTGATGTAGCTTCCCAGATTCCTCTACGCTCCAGTCATTCAAATATTTTGTGATGCCTTAGTTCTATCTTCAGGAATAAATTTAGCATCAACACGGTGATTTGAGAATGCAAACAAGCACAATAGGATCTTCCATGTCAATTGGTATATTTATCTCTCTCCTTTTAGATTCCCTGCTAAATGAAATTTCCAATGACGCTTGATTATGGTACATGCTAAAGAATTAGTGGTGGCATTTGGTTATTTTGTACAGTACTTATGAACACTAAAAGAATTAGCTTATTCAATTTCTTTCATTGTTGTGCCCGCCACTGATGTTCTCTATGGTTCCCTTGGTTGCAGTTCCCTCCTTACCTGCCAATGCTTCCTCCTGCCTTGCCAGCCGCGTGTGTCCTCACCTTTGTTCATCAATTTGTGTGCAGGTATGGATTGGTGATGTTTTTGACGCCCATAGAGCCATTACCTCGTGCATGTGTATTTTGTGTGCCAGTTTACCAGTTAGTGAGTGATAATGTCCGTATGAATGTTTCATCGTTTAGCAAGTGATCAGCAACAGGCATCTCTTACTTTTGGATTGAAG